>NC_056744.1:676602671-676717671 GCF_019279795.1 Protopterus annectens | reverse complement strand
TTTGTTTTAAGTAATTTCCAAATGGTATTATTAAAAATGATTGTGGTGGGACAGCAAAACTGTTCATATCCTCAATTCAGACTACCTCATTTTAACACTTAAGTTATATATAGGGGAAACAACTTTGTTTTCTTCATTACAGTGAACCACTGAACATCTACATTTTGCTTAAGTTCTCAGTGCATGCGCACACTACACAAATGTTCAATACAGCCAAAAATTGCAAAATTCTTTCTGATGATTTCCATAAATATGATTTAAAATATCAAGACTAGGTTTGTGTTCTCTACTAACCACTATTAAAGTTTTTGTCATGACTTGTATTAATAAAGACATTTCTTTAAGTTACAGCAAGAAAAATAGAGAAAAAATATGTGAGAACTTTGTATGTCTCAACCTTAAAATGCAGCAGGAGTTTTTCCTTATTACTAATTTGTTAAAATATATGACTTCTTTCATCTGTTTGGTTTGAGGCAGGCATAAAGAGAACTGGTCAACATCTGAATCAAAGACAAAGAGCATAAAACAGAGTAGATGGTCACAGATATGTAAAGTGAAGTATAAAAAAAGCTCAATTATCTGAATTGTTGATAATTAATTATACATTAGACAAATAACAGCACTGCTTAGAAATATAACTTACTTAAATGAGTGATGGCCACAGACTTTGTTATAGTTATTTAGAGGTGGGGGTTCTATAGTTTACTCTTCATTCAGATAACTTTATTCACTGAAATAATACTTTAAATGATATTTGGTGGACCATTTCAAGCATATTTCATTTTGTCACCTATAAGAGACAAAAAGGACACGTTTTATTTATTTAACATTTGTTAACTGGAAAAATCTGACTAGGAGAGAGCCTATTTTCAGCAGACACCTGGGGAGAAACACTCTAGACGCATATCTTTGGAATTTGGGAAGTAAACGGAGTACCTGGAGTAAACCCATGCAAATTCAGGAAGGACATGCAGACTCCACACATAAGGCACCCCAACCAAGGATCAAACTGGAGAACTTCTTGCTTTGAGGTGACAATGTTAACTGCTCCACCATGGTGCAGTGCTTAACCAGTGCACTATCTACCTGCACTTTTATATTAGGAGAAAATGTCAACACTAAAACATTGAAGACTGCACTGTGGACAAGGCAGAGTGCGCTCTAAAGAAAATGATATTAGAAATAATGCCATAAGGGGTATGGCCAAGATGGTGAGCAGTTACCACAGTTTTTTTAGCTCTGCTTCATTTTAACATCTCTGAAAGAATTTTTACTAAAAAGCTCAAACAGAATATTTCAAAACTTGATGAACTTATAGTTGAACATCTGCTGAAAGATTTACTGTAAAAAATAAAAAGTTTGAAACTCTTTTAATTGCTTTTTCCTATCAAGAAAACTAGAAAGAACTAATTGTCTCAGAATGAGCCACTGTAAGTCCAATGTACAGGACAATGCTATGAAAAAAGTCATAGAGGGTATACTAAGTAACATCAGTGAGTTATCTGTAAAAATATATAAATTAGAAAGCAAAATGGACAATTTTAAAGAGGAATTTAAGTGCTGAGTGACTGTCTTAAACAGCAATCATAACAGATCTCGAGTATAGAAGAGGCAATGTCTGATTTTGATAGAAAATTACTTGAAAATGAGAATAACACTGAATTTCTTCTGAAACAAAACAACTTATTCCGGGATAAAACAGAAGACTTACAGAACAGATCTAGAAGGAATAATATCAGGATTACTAAAAAAGGTGAGGGAGACAGTATGATTGAATTCCTTAATACCTGGCTGCCTAGAACTTTGAACCTGCCTGAAGCTTTTTTCCTTTTGCATCGAAAGGACACATAGATTACTTTTTAACTCTTTGAAAAAAAACACCTTCACCAAGATCAGTGGTCGTAAGCTTTTTCTCAAGTCAAGATAAGGATTTAGTCTTAAAAGCTGCATGGACTAATTATCCAGTTAAAATGAAAGGAAATACTATAAGATTTGACAATGACTATCCTACATTACTGATTTCAAAGAACAGTTTAAAGAAAAACAAATTTAAAGCACAAATCTTGTTTCCAGCAAAAATAAGGATTTGCCTTCCTGAAGGAAAGAAGCTTTTTAACACATCAGAAGATGCAATGGACATTATACAGAAAAATAAAATCCATGAACAAACAGAAGAAATGTAATAAAATCTATCAAGTTATTTGAAGAGAATTGCAACAAGAGATAGTTGGTTAAAGAAGGATAAAAATAGTAAAAAAACTGAAGGAGAAATGAAAATCAGTGTATTTCATCGTTATGAATTCCTATTAATTTAAATAAGTGCTTGAATACTTATGAACAGGTGCTGCATATTACTTTTTACAAGGTAAATTATTTCTTTCTTTCCCCTACTTCAAATGGTTACTAGTTCTCTTTTTTAAATTTTAGAGTTTGATTCTTTTAGTTGTATATGAAATTAAAGCCACTTATTTTCACTTAGAGTTTAAAATGTTAAACAATTATTCTTATTAAAAGTTAATCATTATTACGATGGAACTTATGTTAGGTGGGACATGTTCTGATATCTTGCCATAGTTGAGTAATGCACTATTAAAGATAATACAATATGCAGCAAATGACAGTAAAGAGGCATGTTAAATTACATTCTGGGTTCTTAAAATGGTCCATTATTGTGCTACTGATAGTATACTTGGCATTTAATAGCACCCAGGATAGACATGCTATATTATAAACAGGTATAAAAAGTATAGATTTTTACATATATAAAAGTTACTATTGGAATGATATCAAATAATTAGAGTTACACACACACTTTTACAAGTTAAACTTGAATCACACATAACTGTCATTCTTTTAATGCAAGTTTACATCCTATGTCTCCTTTAAAATGATAGACTGCTTTATAATAAACATCTCATAAAATAGTGCTTGCTGAATCATTAAATCTTTTTGAGTGCAATGACTTTTAGTGATTGGGATACTTTGAGATTCTGTTGTTTTTTTGGTGGTTTGGATGGGTTGAGGGATTGATGTGTGGTGTGGAGGTGGCTTGGATTCACTTGTGGGTATTTTTGTGTGAGTTACAACTGATTGTTCATTTCCAAACCCTTATCCTGAAAACTAGCTTGAAACAACTTAGAGTCATAAGCACTTTTCTGAAAATTAAAAAAACTATCTAGGCTACATCTTCCTGTGCAAAGTAAAACATCAGAATATTTTGGATCATATGCTAAGATGTCAAAGAATACAAGTTATAAAATAAGCAAAAGACAGTGAATTGCATTCTAAGCCATTGTCAGTTATTACATAGTTCAGAATGTTTGATACTGATAGTATACTTGACATGCAATAGCACCCAGGAAAGTTATATTATACTATAAACAAAGTATAAAAATATAGTTTTTTACATATACAAAAGTTATTATTGGAATGTTATCAAATAATTAGAATAACATTCATACTTTTACATGTTAAACCTGGATCACACATAACTGTCATTCTTTTAATGCAGGTTTATATGTCATGTCTCCTTTAAAAGTGACAGTCTGCTCTATATTAAATATATTATACAAATAGTGCTTAATGAATCATTAAATGTGATTTATTTAACTACAATAGCTTTTTAGTGGTCATGTCAGGTAGAGGTGGCTTGGATTTACTTGTGAATGTTTTTCTCTGAATTTTAGCTGATGGACTGTTTATTTGCAAGCTCTTGTCATGAGGACCAGCACTGTTTTTAGCTCTGCTTCATTATAACATCTCTGACAGGATTTTTACTAAAAATCTCAAACAGAATGTTTCAAAACGTGATGGATTTATAGTTGAAGCAACTTAATTAGATTCATGAGTACTTTCGTGATGCTACAGAAGTTCTAAAATTCTAAGAACTGTTCAGGTTACTTGTTCCTGTCTAAAAGTAAATAATCATAATATTTTGAATCATATGGTAAGATGTCAATGAATACAAGTTAGATAATAAGCAAAAGACAGAATTGCATTTGAAACCACTGTCAGCTATTAAGTAGTTCTGAATGCTTTCTGAAAGGATAGTTTATATACTAGCCTATAGAATGACACTTCTGATAAAATTTAGGATTGTTTCCCAGTTATTGTCTGTTTTTAATAACAACAAAACTTAATATCTCAGAACAATTATTATGGGAAGTTTGACTCTTAAAAGGAAAGATTTTTTCAATTGTTCAGATACTATTAGACATAACATTTAAGGAAAAAATAGGACTGATTCTAGCAGTAGTACTAGATTAAAGAGTATTAAATATATAAGGGCAAATATAAATGTTCTATTATATGACACTCTACACTAGGATTACAGCTAAAATATAAAACATAGGAATAAATTAACAGTACAAGAGCTACTATTCAAACAGAAATAGAAAGAGATCAGAATAAGTAAATATGTATATAATTAAAGAATATAAATATGTCTACAAAGGTGGGAGGTTGACATAGTGGTTAAGGTGTTCGCATTAGAGGCATAAGGTGCAGGGTTTATTTCTCACATGGGGTAATTGGCTGAGCTTGGAATGACCGACAAGGACAGTAAGCCTGGTATAAATTATGAGCTTATGATCCTATGTACATCTTACACATAGTAAATAAAATATTTAAAATCATCTGCCCTATAAATTAATAAATATTAAAAATAACAACTGACTTGCTCCCTGTAACAGGCTAGGGAGATAATGTGAGATACATGGAAAGATAACTGTTGAGATATTCAGGTTGATAACTTATAATGAAGATTCTTAACACCTGCTTATTTTTTCTTTACTCATAATAACTCACTGATGGGCTTTTTTTAAAATGATGCCTACAAAAAAAGAGACACATCGATATGAATCAGAAGCATGAGCTAAGCTTTGTTAGTCTGTTTGAGAATTTGAGAGGTAGTTTGTTCATCTTTTTCAACAAACTAGGAATACATTATTCCATGGTAGAATAACGTATTCCATGGTAGAATGTTTAAGGGTCACATCATTTTTTTTATCTGTTTCAAAAGATTTGTTCATAGCTGAAGATTCCATATTGTTATATATAAAGTATATAATTTCTGTACATAAATGCAATTTCATCATACCTGTGTGTTTTTTCCTCTCTCTCTGTCTATTATATAAATGCATATCTATTAATATTAATGGATTACTAATCCAGTAAAGAGGAGGCGTCTGTTCAAATACTTGCAATTACATATAGCTCAAATAGTATGTCTACAGAAAACGCATTTACTTAATAAAAATGTAAATAAACTTTCATTAAATAATTACTTGGTTTTGGCATGTTATGGCTTTTGAGCTAAAAGAAGAGACACCTTTATTTTATGGAAAAACTCACCAGTAATACTTAAAGTAAAAGATACCTTTGTTGATAAAAATGGTAAGCATTGCTATGATTGAATGAAACAGAAAACTATATACATTGGTGAACTCTTATTGGATCCCAGGGGTTAATGTTACATAAGTAAACATAATATCAATACTAATGCAATGAAGAATAAATCATATTTGTCACAAGTTTATAAAATTCTTAAGCTAGATTCCACATATTTAGACAATTCCTATTGGAACTACTCCTCAAAAATTAATAATAAAGATTTTTCTAAAGAATACAAGAAATTAATATTTAAATCTACAGATAAATCTACATCTTCATTATATTGGAAAATTCTCACTTGGAAATTTTTACACATACCTTTTGTCACTCCAAACAAAATTACAATTATGTATAAATCAAATAGAATTAAATGCAGAAGATGTGATTATGAACAATAGCTGATTTGGATGCATATGGTATATGAATGTGAAGTCATATCTCCTTTTTGCAAAGAAATTGATAACTTTATTCATTCTCTATGGTCAGATAGATGCAATATTTCTAAATCTTTAGTTTTATTTAATGCTCCAATTTCTGAGATAATTTCAAAAGCCCATGTGTTTCTTCTTTGGTCTATTCTTGCTATAGCCAGAAAAGTAATTACTAAAAAATTGAAATGTAAAGTTACCCCTTCTAGTGTTGAATTTATTAGCGTGGCAAAAATTGTTTGCAGTAGGATATGCATACTATAAAGATGAGAACTTCTAATATTGCACATTCATATAAATCTTGGTTTAAACTTAGACTGGCTTGAAAAATGTTAATAGTTGTTGATGTATAACTTTGATATATTGATCAGCTGTGGACCTATATGTCACATGGTATCCTCTATTTAAAACATTATTTTTTAAATAATATTGGTATATTATAATTTCTGTTACTAGAAATCAAAAGGCTTTAACAATACTTTTACCAGACGTGTTTGCATTTTTTGTGTTTGCTCGCACACATGCATGAGTACAACCCATTTTTTCAGCTGAAGTACAGGGACTTATGCAAGTGAATAAGGCAAGCAGTATGATTTCAACATAAATAAGGACAGTGGCAATCACTTTGATGTCACCATTGTTGAACAAGTTTGGCTACTATCCAGTAATACAGTCAAAAGACTGTGTTAGAGGACAGTTGTTAAAGAAAAACAATGGGATTCTATTATTAAATGCTCAACGTCTCTGTCCTTTTTCTCCCTATTTACTGTCCCTGTTATGAATAAACAACAATGTAGCATTTAATATTTTAAATCAACTGTTTCTCTTCACTATAACAGTACCTTACTGTACTTTGGTGGTTTCACTTTCAAAAAATCTTTATTCCACCCTGGAAAAACTTACTGCAGTCTCCAGTTCATTTATGTCATCAAGGCCAACAAATGCAGATAGTTTTCCTTCCAATTCTCTCCCCAAACTGACATCACCATGACCTTCCTAAAAACCCACCCATGATGTGCTGTCACAGGTTCCTGGTCCTTCCCCTACCCATACAGAAAATAAAGGCCAGGCCAAAGAAGCAGTACATGAGTCAAGTCTCTTGCTGTGAGTTGTCAGTCACAGCAGGTAATAGCTCAAATTACCCTTAGCACTTTGATAGCTTGGGAAGTTAGGTGTGAAGTGGGATGGGAGATGAGTCAAAGTAGTACAATTCAGACTTCATAATAAACTGCAATTTAGCCATTCTAAAAAGAAGCAGCAGTAAAATGCACTAGCTTGTCAGTGGAAGTGATAAGAACTAGGTAGCCTATCTACCACAAGAGTAGCGGTTTCTGGCTCAGAAATTGTAGTTTATTGGCCGTTTGGGCAGTTTTTTCCATCTCTTTCAACTTCCTGGTCTAAAAGCCTGTGTTTACTCTTTTCCCGCCTTTCCTGTAATTAGTCTAGTCCAGATACAGAGTTGCTGTACCAGGACTGTATGCAAGCTTCTGAGCCCTCTAAGACTTTCTGTGTTGCGTGAAGCCTTTTAGCTTATCAGTGGGAGTGGTAAGCACTAGGTAGCCTATCTACCACAAGAGGAGTGGTTTCTGGCCCAGAATTTGTAGTTTATTGGCCGTTTGGACAATTTTTCCATCTCTTTCATCTTTCTGGTTTAAAAGCCCGCATTGTGCTTGTTTCCTGCCTTTCCTGTAACTAGTCTGGTCCAGATACAGATTTACTGTATCCAGGACTGTTAATAAGCTTCTGAGAGGTGCCAAAGTCTGCTCTTCAAATTTTCCCTTAGATCTGCTAGTTCTCTCCTCTCTTGCACTTTTACTAGCTTATTAGTCAAGCACTTTACCATACCAGACTTCTTGTTGCAATTATTGTAGCACACAAATAGTGCTACCAGCACTAAATTTTTTACAAGGAAACTACTCCAGTACTTATTATTAATACCGACCCCTCCAGGCATGTCTAAAGGTCAGCTCCCTGTGCTTCCTCATGTTAATCTGGTGAACTTGGGCATTCTGAGGCAATGTAGCAACTGCCTCATGCACACCAACAACCCTCACCTCTTACCTCCCAACACTCAAACTTGCGAGAGATGCACTTGTATATCCAAATTGGAAGCCACGCACTCTCCAGCCAAGGCTGGAATAGCTGGTCAAGAGGAGAAGATCATCACTTGCACCATACCACATGGAAAACATAGCCCTCCAGAACACACCAGCATTACCTTCACATAAAAACACAAACCACACACCCACCTTCGTGGTGGGTCTCAACAAAAATCTACCAAAACAGCAGAGACCTCTAAGGCAGAAACGCACTCGACCACCACAACACAACACTAATCATGAGACACACAACTCTCCTAAACAGTGTGCTACTCAACCAAAGCCCCTAAGGCAAAACAGCATGCCCAGCGCACTAGTCATAGGTGACTTGATAGTGATGCACACTGGTGTCCCACTCACTATGTTAAATAAGGGGAAAGTAACAGTCAGCTGCCAGGATCTGCCATATAACACACGCACTCAGGTCCCTCAACAACAGGTACAAATATGACTCTGTCATTGTACATGTGGGGGGGTGACCTGAGATGTACCTCCCTGGACTACATGAAAAGAAATATGGAAGACCTCTAGGATTATGTAGCCCAGGTGGGTACAATCCTAGCCCTGAGCAGCATCCTACCATCACCCAGAATGATATCACAGTACAAGCAGAAAATGATTTCAACAATTGGCTAAGTTTCTGGTGTCACTCTAAGGGGATCCAGTATCTGTCTGCCTGGGATGACATGATTGACAGACCTCGATGCTTGGACAGAGATGGCCTGCATCTGTTACCCCTGGGCTTCTTGATACTGGCCAAGGCTCTTGCCACTCCTATAATGCCTTTTTTAGGTGGTGTTCCAAAGACAAAATTATCACCTTAACAGGTACAAACAAATACAATCTGAGGGTCATGTTGCTCAATGCTAGAAGTCTAAATCTCAAAATGCACTCACTCGAAGCACTCCTTAAAATGGCGAACATTGACATTTGTGCTGTAACAGAGTCCTGGTTCATGGCAGCAGAAAGCACCCCTGCACTACTAGCCTGTAACTCATTCCACACTTTCCGGCCCCAGAACTTGGACCAAAGCACCAAAGGTGGTGGTGTTTCCATATTCGTAAAGGATGCATACACCTCCAGACTGGTAGTCCAACATAATGTATCAGAGATACTTCAGGTCCAGCTAACATTGGGTAAGACAGCGATTCAGGTCATAGTCTGTTATAGGTTCCCAACCATGTCCCAAAACACTCACTCCACATTCCTAAGCACCCGGGAGAATATTAGGGTCCAACGTAACACACTCATACTAGGCGACTTCAACTACCCCGCCATTAACTGGGAAACTACTCATGTACCAATACACTTGCCCAATGTTTCCTGGAATTCATTAATTCCAATGCCCTGGATCAGATTGTTCTTACCCCTACTAGAGATAGCAACATCCTTGATCTGGTCAGTACTAACATGGGTGACCATTGCTCTACACCAGTAGTCAACTCCTCCCTGGTTAGACCCGACCACAAACTAATCACCTTGGAAATCCAAATTCATCCCTCCCCACAAAGGTAACCACCATGAAAAACTTCTCGAAAGCTAACTTTGGGCTCCTAAGAACAGAAGTGGCTAACTTCATGGCACCCATACAAATGGAAAATAGTTGCATGATCGATGAATATTGCACCAATACACTGTACGAACACGTCCACAAATGCATGGATCTCGCCATACCCAACCAAACTAAGACATTCTCCTCCAATAGAAAGAAGCCAATCTATTGGTCCCCTGCCATAAACAAACTCAACAACAGAAGGAGGAAACTGATGCTAAATAAGGTGAAGTCCCAAAACTGGAAAAACTCCCTTATCAGCCTCAACAAAAAGTTGAGATCTCTCGTCAAATCCTCTAAAGCTAGCTATGAAAACAGAATTGCAGCAGATAGTAAAGAGAGTCACAAGGCCTTCTATAGCTATGTAAAGAACCTCAATGGCAATACCCAGATTTGCTCTGAGCTACTACACAATGGTACCTCCTATACCGAGCCAACAGATATTGCCAATATACTGGCCGACAGATTCAATGACAACTTTTCTCCTCTCCCCTCCAAAGAGTCAATCACAATATCAGTAGATTGCTAGGCACCCAGTATTACTGCTGCACAGGTTAAAACAGCACTGTCCAAGGCCAAGAACACAGTTTCCATGAGACCTGACAATATCCCTGGATGTGTTCTACATGAATTACAGAGTGAACTGGCACCTCACCTGTGTGGCCTGTTCAATCATAGCCTCACCTCAGACTTTGTCCCTACCAAATGGCACACTGCTATAGTCATCCATCTTCACAAAGGAGGAGCAACTACAGACCCTGGGAACTATCACTCCATTAGCCTGACAAGTCTGATATGCAAAGCTATGGAATGCATCATTATGGACCTAATAAACAAAGATGCAAGGAATCTCCAAACTCTGGATCCCACACAGTTTGGTTTTGTGAAGGGTAAATCATGCCTGCTCAACTCGGTTGACTTCTTTGAGTCAGTCACCAGAGCTGTGGATGAAGGCAAGGTGGTTCATACAGCCTATCTTGATCTGGCCAAGGCCTTTGATACCATTCCCCACTCAGGAATCATAGAAAAACTCACTAAGTTAGGCATCAACACCTATATCACTAGGTGGGTTGCAAACTGGCTCACAGATAGAACCCACAGAGTGAAAGTAGGTGACTCCAAGTCAGACTGCCGACCAGTCACAAATGGAGTCTCAAAGGGATCAGTCCTGGGTCCTCTCCTGTCTGGTATCTACTTCTCAGAAGTCCAGTTCAACACAAAGGGACTCTGTCTGACAATGTTCACAGATGATTGCAAGTTGCGAGCCCTTATTAACTCTCCAAGTAATGTTGACATCCTACAGAAAGGCCTCATTGAGACCAACGACTGGTGTCAGAACCATGGCCTTAAGCTCAATGCCAAAAAATGTGTTGTCATCCCCTTTGTGAAAAACCCAGTTCCCATGAACTACCACATCGATAGTAGTCCACTGAACACAGAAGGCGTTATAAGAGATCTGGGAACACAGGTTGACAGCAACCTCTCTTTTGACCACCGCACTTCCACTGTGGTCAGAAAGTCGTTCTGTGTGGCACATCTCATTACTAAGGGTTTTGCATCCAGGAAGAGGTCATTGTCTCCCTCTACTCTTCCCTCATTAGGCCAATCATCGAGTACAATGCCCTATTTGGCATGTACCTCATTAGACACTTACAACAACTGGAGAGGCCACAAAAGTACCTCACAAAGAGGATCCTAGGCCTTAAACACTTGTCCTATATGAACAGACTCAGAAAACTCCAACTATTTTCTGTCTCATATCGCCTACTTAGGGGCAATCTCTGCTTGACTTATAAAGCCATGTCTGACCCAGCTCTGTTAGAAATGCTGCATCTAACGAAATCTCAATCCCTCCACACCACACACTCCAGAGACCTCAACCTCATTACCACAATCAACAGAACATGCTGGAGGGACAGATTTATAACCCAGAGACTGCCCATGCTATGGAATAGACTTCCCATACATGTCAAACAGAGCACCTCACTGGCCCTGATCAAGAGAAATTTTGATAAGTGGATGGAAAATCGAAAATTCACCTCGGGGATCACTCCACTGGTTCTATACGACAAAGGCACGGGAAACTAAGGTCGGGTGGCATGATGCCAGGGTAATCCTATGGGCTAGCCTTGTAAAGACTCCAGGGCTATTAGCCTAGTACACAAAGTCTTTTCTGTGGAATTTGCACTGTATGTGCTTTAAGTAGTCATTGAATGGCATGAAATGTTACTTAAAAATAACTGACTAAAAGACAGCAGTGCATGCATGTAAAATCAATGCAGTGACAGGAGCATTAGGAAGAAAGAGTCCTGCATGATGTAATTTTTTTTTACAGATGGGCACTGCATTTTGGGATACTTTGATGCAGACTAAACTATCAGAATTACTTCAGGATGCCAGACCCCATGTGGTCAGACTCAGAAATTACATATACAAATATTTAAAAACCTGTAAATAGTCCCAGCGTGGTGTTAAAATGTAGGAAACATGAATCCACGATGAAATAAACATGTTTTTTGAGTCTTTGGTTGTGATTCTCCTTTAAGCTGATGAGTGGAGTGGTTTTGTACTGTCTCAGGCTTTGCTAGTTTAAAATGCTTACTTCCATTTTCCCACACTACTGCATATACTATTTTATTTTGAAGAGCTCAAGGTTTTAGATGTATGCTCACAAAGTAAGTGAAATAGTGTGCCAGCTACCTCCAAAGTTGACCCAAATCCACCTTCACTTAGCTTGATACACCCAGCCCGTGTTATTACACCACTGAGACATATAGCGTTGTATCTTATGGCTAATCAATTCCCAGTTAGCAGTGAAGAGACAAAAGATTACAAAAAGAATGTAAATATAAACTTATTTTACTTACTTGCCCCTTCATAAAGGATGAAAAACCACCTTGACAAATTGTCTTGAGGAACTAAACTATGTGATATAAGGCATGCTAAGTCTATGAGTGCTGTGGCATTTCATTTCACTGAAATTCACAATAGGATCTTTGAGCAGTTATGTTTTTATTATGTATTATTTTTCTTCTTTTGAATGCATTTACAATATTTCTAAAGCATTATTAAATAATGAAGCATAGTTTATATTTACGTATGATATACATCAACCTGAAGGTTTGAATAATGAACTTTTATTGAAATATTTATTCTGAGTACGTTTTCCCGTAAGAAATTTATATATATTCATACAATGAGAATATATCTATATGTATTATTTTATATGTGTATTAGGCATGATATAGTATGTTTTTAAGAGGTTCGCAAGGACTTGGTGTTAATTGGTCTTAATTGGTGTTTTGCATTTATTGGTTTAATGGCCATAACTTTGGATATTTAATGAAGACATTGATTCTTGTAGCTGTTGGAACTCTTGAAGGTGGTTTGCTGAAGTGTTAAGTTCCGTGTAGTTTCATAAAAGTTTTCTAATTGCAAAGGCATATATATATATTTTTTTGTTCAGATTGTCTTGAGAAGTTGCTTATCAAACACTGTCCGTAATTTATACCCCTGGACTTGTCAGTGAGTCTACTGGACCACATCTTTCATTCATTGATAGTCTGCTTTGATGCTTTGGCAGGAATCCAGTTATATGCTTACAGGTTTAAAGGAGAAAGAAAAGCAACAATTCTTTCACATGCTCTACAGAAGTGCAAGAATATGTTTTATATAGTGAAACCATGAGTGAAATAAGAAGTTCATTTTTCTTCTGCTTATATTGTATTGAAACCTGGTATTATATCATATCATCTGCAGACCGAAAATACAGTATTCCTTTCACCTTAGGTTTACTCTCATTCATAGAATTTGATGCTTAACTTGTTAGGTCCCTTTCATTATAAAATCACAGTGACTTTGTGTGCTGAGAATGCTCACACAAGCATAATTATCACATATGTTACCACACTGTAAACGCATATAGAGCTGTTTATTCTCATTATATGTTAGGTTTCATTTTCAGTAGTAAAACACAAAAGTATTTACTATCTCAGAATTAACATGATTTTTGCACAGTATTCCTGACAGCTCTGTACAATGATCGTATGATTTGATAATATTTATTATTAACGCCAAAATGCAAACAATCGCAGTTTATTATATAAGGAGCATATAAGTATTTTATACACGTCAGATTAGCATATAATATCTTTAAAAGAAGTAAACTGGAATAAGGCTATATTTCAAAGTAGTATGAACATAAGGTTTATTTATACTTTTGAAATTTACATAGCAGCACTTTGAGGCATTGCCACAGTTTAATTGATGATGAAGTGATATGCCAGTGCCATTTAGATGTGCAATCTGGTATTGGTCTCACTGGCAAGTTTTCTTCTAATTCTGTGTTGAAGCAGTTGAGGAATAATGAACTATAATGATTTTCATAAGCATTATTTCCTGCAATTTTCTCTATGCTTTTTATTTATTTATTTATTTTATATACTATTAAATGACCTTATGATTATAAAATTCAAATGTTTTTGATTGTAAAGTTATACAAAAGCCAGGTTGGGTAATTTAACTGTATTGAGTGGTCTGAAAAAGGACAATGGAACCTGTTATATTTACTCTGTTTAGTTTCTCAGTTCACATGTTATTGCTATTTACTTTTTTATTGTTTTAGGGCTATTTGTACCTGTGGTAGTTTTATTACATATCTGCTTTAGTGTGTTTTACATATATATATATATATATATATATATATATATATATATATATATATATATATATATATACATATATATATATATATACATATATGTATGTAAGCCATCTGATTCTATTCTTCTCTCTATGTGACAGCAGTGGTACTACATATGTTTAGCCAGGCTCCAGTACCAGATCAGCCTTATAGGAGGTGCGGTACATTCAAGATGATATCATGCACAACAGAACCATGTATAATTTACATGCATTACAGGAAGCAATTCTATCATGCATGCATTCTCATCCTGCAAAGGCCGGGATGGCCATGTGAGAACAATATCCTATTTCAAAGGAAGCTGAAGTAGGCATATAACAGGTTTTCCCCGTTTGTTTTGGAGCACAT
Organism: Protopterus annectens; assembly: GCF_019279795.1. Taxonomy (NCBI): domain Eukaryota; kingdom Metazoa; phylum Chordata; order Ceratodontiformes; family Protopteridae; genus Protopterus; species Protopterus annectens. The sequence continues at coordinate 676,703,151 of NC_056744.1, read as the reverse complement.
CCATCTGTACACCACTGCCTGTCCATGCACAGTCTCCACTGGCGTGTCTGTAACTAGTATTTCACTTCTATACTGCTCTGCTTGGCTCACAAACTCCAAACTGCCCATCTCAGTCCAAGATTATTGAGGGCCTCTCGCTGGAGTCTTATGCAGTTCATTCACATATCGGCCTATATTCCTATATCCATCAATAAATTTGGTGACTCGGTGTTTAGATCTACATTAGTAAAATTTGAACTGTATTGAGTGAAACATACAAACTATCAAAGATAAATAGACATTTAATCTTTTTTTGTCCCTTGCTTTAGTAACAATTAGTGACATAAGAATATTTTTGAAATACTAGTCAAGCTATCCTGGAGTCAAATAGATTCTTAGTTATATATACCTTTACGTACACAATTTTAGACATTTCTGCTGCTTTATTTTGCACACTCCATAGTGCTCATTTTTCAGATTGAGCAGGACCACATACAGCAATCATGTCATAAATTTGTATATACCCATCCAGTCTTCAAGACATGGCTTAAAGGTAGCCAAACCAGTAACCTTTCTGCCTTCGTAATGGCAACTTATTTTATAGGCTGGGAGTGCGCTGAGTTAGAAACCTATCCCTGCAGCAAAACATGTTTACTTTTGTGCAGATTTAGGTCCCTAGTGTGGGTGTTTGTTGAACCACTGGCTTTACAATGAAGTAGATGGTCAAACCGAATCATGTCTTTCATGTGCTGAGTCTGTCAGAGCAGCTGAAGGCTTCAAGGCCTTTCATTTTCTCAGCTCGATACCTTTGGAAACCTTTCCAGCTGAATGATATGTTCAGGTCTTTACATACCCAACAGGTATTGCATTTAGTGACACATTTGATAATGGAAGAGTACAGCAGGAAAATGACTTTTTCGGATCGTGAGGATATGTCTTTGAAAAATAACTTTTTTCAGCAGGAAGGGTTTCCTGAACATGACATAATCCTGATGATCGAATGGCAGGTAGTTATCTGTATAAGGGCCAGTTATCTTACAACTATATCTGTAAGAAGAGAAGAGACATTTATAACTCCTGATGTAGTAGCGCTTTTATTTTTTGCTTTTTTGCTTCATGCCACTATGCTCACAATTTTGCATCTTGAGATTGTTTTAGATACACTGTTCATGTGCATATTCCAGTCCTTGCTGGAGCTATCTGCTATTAGTGGATAAGTGGAAAGAAGTGACCATCTTCTAGTCATCAGCAAAAATGGTCAACCACATCTCACTGGTATTGGCTTGGATGTTTGCTAAATAAATGCCGAGCAGGAAAGGGCTCCAGCACTCACTCTGTGGTACCCTACTAGTTACAATTAAGAGAGGGTGCCAGCAACCCTCACAGCTTGGACTCAGTTGAATATCCAGTTTGTAATCCCATGGACAGTGCAGGATATTTTATTGTCTAAGTTTTCAGTAATACCAGCGTAAGGGACAGTGACAAAATCCTTGGCCAGATCAAGACAAGCAGTGTTCTTGAAGTGACCACTTTTCAGAACCTCTGTAATGTTTTCAAAGAAGCTTACTAGATTCAGGAAACAGGAACTTCCCTTCTCAAAACAAAACTGATTGAGGTCTAGATCATTTAACTTGCATATGACTACATAAGTGTATTCTCAATTAATATATTGCATTGTTTTGTATATTAAACCAGTGGGGATGATGGGCCTATAATTATCTGGCAATATTTGGCTGTTTTTCAGGCATTAGTATCAAACCTTGTGTGCATGTTGAGGCTGAACACTTTAAGCAGACTCTAATAATGACTTCTTGGCACTTATGAGAATGTAGACTGCTGTGTGACTTGGTGCCATGTAGGTAGTATTTTTAGCCTTTGACAAAATTTTTAAGATTTTTTGAAAAGCGATTTCAGAAAAAACTAAGTGTTTAATAACAATGGGTCCACAATTTTGGTTGGTGGGGTAAAATTAGCAGTAAGTTTTTCTACAAATTATCTAGAGTATTTGAATGTATAATGGATGGTGCAGTGGTACAGTGGTAGCATTGTTGCCTCACAGCAAGAGGTTCTCTGCTTCGATTCTCAGCTGGAGTGCCTGTGGAGTCTGCATGCCTTTCCTGTATTTGTGCGGGTTTTCTGTGGGTACTCCGGTTTCCTCCCACATTTCAAAGACATGTGTGTCTGGAGTATTTCTTCCCGGGCCTCCACTGAAAATTGGCTGTGTTCCAAGTCAGACTTTCACAATAAGAAAATATAAAATAAATAAATAAAATGCAGCAAAACACAAACCAGTACTGGATAAAGTGTCTCTTAAGAAAAGTCCAATAGTATCCAAAAACACAAAAGAGGCACACCACGATGATTCTTCAAGCTTTAATCGAAAATCAAGACATCAAACGAACAGCTATAGCTTAATAGTAAGCGCTTTCACGTTTTAACAACGCTTCTTCAGACTTAAAATGCATCTAAAATCTGTGTTCTTATATACCCATAGTTAATTGAATAATTAAAACAATTAGCAAAAATTCAAAATCTATCACAGTCAACCCTTATTAAAGGTGTATTGCTATAATAATAGCTTATATAAAAAACTATATATTAAGACTGTATATTTAATAAATATAATATATTTATAAAACATAACTGCTAAAATTAAGAATGAAAAAATTATTTTATAAAAATAATAATGCTCAGCAGTAGTGATGTAAAATATAAAAATATAAATTAGCTTGTAACCTATAAGAACATGACAAAAAACAGTATCACATATTTAGCACTATTGAGTATAGCATAGTTAAATTAATAACTTAAATGGTGTGTAAAGACAATAAAATCATTTTTAAATATATATAGACATTTACATATTTACAATGGATGTTTAACTAAATATGTGTGTTAATGTATGCTGGTTATATTAATTCATTTGCTGTATGAATTTGGATATTAATGACTATAAGGTCTCCCTTTTAGGAAAGGTTTCAGTGATATTTTATCATTGAGGCCATAGCCTCTATGTGCTTGTAGCCTTAATATCCATTTATTTTCCTTTTCTTCAGTGAAATTCTTTATATCACCAAGTCTGTCTGTTTTATTAATTAATTCAAGTACTTGAAATGTAAATTTGTGTTTAGCTCCTAGACTCAATACATGTCTGGCTAGAGCATTCCTATCATCCTCTCTGTTTATAGCATATATATGCTCTCTAATTCTTTCCCGTACTGTCTATTAGTTTTTCCTACATAAAATGATTTACATAATGAACATTTTGCCAAATATATCAAGTCCCTGGATCTACAATCGGCATATCTATCAAACTTGAAATTATTGCCATTGTCAGGATGTGTAAAACCATTCTCTTTTGTTATATAGCTACATTGATTACAGTGTCTGCATGGAAACGTGCCCTTCCTTTGTGTTGGAGGAGCTGTCTTTGTATTATTTTCATAGCAGAGTAGCCTCTTCAGGGATTTCATGTTCTTATAAGTAATTTCAGGCTTATCTCCTATAATATCTTTTAGCCTCTCATCTACCAATAACATTCGCCAATTATTAGTTAAAACATTTCTGATAGTATTGTTCCTGTTTGTAAAAGGTATCATTATTCTATTCTTAACTGTCCCTGTCTTAATTCTTTTTTTATCATTTCCATTTTTACCAGTCCTGTATAGAAATGGTCTACCCCTACCCTCTCTTTCCAAAGAATTATCATGGAATATTTTAGTCAGTACTTGTTTATTGTATCCTCTATCTAAAAATTCATCTCTTAATGTCTCACATTGTTCATGATGTCTCATATCATCTGTTGTTAGCCTAGAGACCCTTAATGTCTGACCTCTGACTATGTTAGGATATAGGTGTCTAGGATGCATACTGTTGTAATGTAATAGATTATTCTTTCGACAAGGTTTTCTGTACAAATCCGTATTAACAGTATTCTTGTCTTTACTAATAAGAACATCTAAAAATTCTATCCTATCAAAAGATTTAGAGCATTCAAAACTCAAAAAATCGGTTGTTCCATTTATATAAATTAAAAAACTGATCCAACTCTTCAAATGTGCCACCCCACAGGAGAAACACATCATCCACAAAGCGTTTATACAACTTAATATTCTCTCTAAAAGATGCATTTCCTAAAACATAAGTTGCTTCCCAGTATGCCATCACATGGTTTGCATACGAATTAGCACACAGTGTGCCCATCGCTACACCCTTCTTCTGTAAGTAATAGTTGTTATCGTACAAAAAAATTATTCTCAAGTACCAATTCTAGAATAAGCATCCATTGTATCACCTGATTATTAGAAATGTTGTTCTCAAGTAGTAGCAATCTCACATACTCTATCCCTACATGATTAGTTATGGATGTAAAAAGAGAAACAACATCTAATGTAACCAATAAATCACTAGTGTAATCAACATGTGAATGTAAATATTCTGCATAGCTGCATAAAAACTCCTCTGTATCTCTAATTATAAACTCATTGTTGTTTACTATCGGTTTTAGTTGTTTCTCCAGGTAAATAGACATAGGCTCAGTGGCCCAGCCTTTACCTGACACAATAGGTCTCATCGGGGGGTCATTTAAATTTTTGTGTATCTTTGGTAGACCCCTAAAGGTTGGAATAACTGTTTTTTCAACTAAAAAATACTTGTATAAATTTTCATCTATTACATTACATAGCAAAAAATCATATAACATCTCAGGAATGCTTTTAATCACTTTATCTAAAGTCACAGCATTCAAGCAATGATATGTGTCTATTTCTTTCAATAGGTCTTCCATTTTCATATTATATACTGTCCTATCTAATACCACCACTGAGCCCCCTTTGTCGGCTTGTCTAATGACAATATTATTGTTATTCTGTAAGCTTTTCAATGCTTCACGTTCAGCATGGGTCAAATTAAAAAATTCAGGTTTATTATTAGTCATATCACTAGCTAATAAATCTCTTTCGCAAGCTTTCTCAAAAGCCTCGAGTGCAGGGCATAATTGTGGTATAAATGTTGATGGTTTTTTAAACACATTCGCATCTTTCACATTATCATTATCTGTGAATAGTAATTTCAAACCTAGATTCCTGACAAACATTTTAACATCTATAATAACATCAGCAATGTCAGCACTAGCAGCAGGTATGAAAGATAGACCCTTATTAAGTAGGGAAAGTTAAGGCTATTAAGGCTACAAGCACATAGAGGCTACGGCCTCAATGATAAAATATCACTGAAACCTTTCCTAAAAGGGAGACCTTATAGTCATTAATATCCAAATTCATACAGCAAATGAATTAATATAACCAGCATACATTAACACACATATTTAGTTAAACATCCATTGTAAATATGTAAATATGTAAATGTCTATATATATTTAAAAATTATTTTATTGTCTTTACACACCATTTAAGTTATTAATTTAACTATGCTATACTCAATAGTGCTAAATATGTGATACTGTTTTTTGTCATGTTCTTATAGGTTACAAGCTAATTTATATTTTTATATTTTACATCACTACTGCTGAGCATTATTATTTTTATAAAAGAATTTTTTCATTCTTAATTTTAGCAGTTATGTTTTATAAATATATTATATTTATTAAATATACAGTCTTAATATATAGTTTTTTATATAAGCTATTATTATAGCAATACACCTTTAATAAGGGTTGACTGTGATAGATTTTGAATTTTTGTTAATTGTTTTAATTATTCAATTAACTATGGGTATATAAGAACACAGTTTTTAGATGCATTTTAAGTCTGAAGAAGCGTTGTTAAAACGTGAAAGCGCTTACTATTAAGCTATAGCTGTTCGTTTGATGTCTTGATTTTCGATTAAAGCTTGAAGAATCATCGTGGTGTGCCTCTTTTGTGTTTTTGGATACTAAATAAATAAAATACTGAGGCAAGTGAGTGAATTGCTGGACATTATTTCTTAATTTGTGGGCATAACTAAAGAAATATTTGTACTTTCCTTTGATATCTGAAGTGACCATAAGAATGTAAAAGCATGTACTCTAGTTTCCATTTTCAAAACGTGCTTTAAAGTTCCTTGTTGACATGTTTTTGTGCAGTGTTGAAGTAGGAGGATGGGGATTTCTTATAACTTTCATTATTTCTTTCTTTATTATACAATGTATTAATACAGGAGTTCCTCCAGAGAGGTTTAATTCTTGAATTTACAGCAATACTTACAGCTGACAAATACTGACTTTTCTACACAGTTGTTAATGTACTAGTAAATGTCAGAGACAGATGTGGCAGTCCTCTCAGATGGATCCATTTCTGCTGATTATTTTGAATTTTACCCAAGTCTTCAACAAGCTGAAGCAGGTTCGTAAAGACAGTTTCATTTGATGATGCATTGGTGCTACAAGAACTAACAGAGAAGAAGACTGGTTTGTGGTCAGATATAACCAGAGATGAGGGGATGTGTGTTTGAGAACAGGCAGGGGGTGGACTGGTAAGAACTAGGTCAAGAATATTAGTTAGTTTTATTATTTGACATTAGTATTAACAAAGTCTAAGAAAAACATAACATACCCATTTTAGAGGTACATTTGTGGCAATCAATGCATGAATTGAAAAAAGAATAATATGTATTATGTCAGCTTTGAAAGTCAGTAATGCAAATGGGAACAGCTGTACATCTTTTAAGCAATAACCAACGCCTGGGTGTGGGTAATGCTGGATTTACCCACAGTTGGCGTGGTTTGGTCACAAAGGCGAAGCCCAAGTGGCCAAACAAAGACATCCGTGGGTAAATACTGCATTACTCATGCCCAGAAGTGGGTTATTGCTATTATGCAATGACATTATTTAAGAAACAAAATACTTAGTTTTCTTAAATAATGGCATTGTATAATGCCTCCTTGCTGCCCTTTTGCAGCTGTCCGGTAATCTGCGGCAGTTCTGATGTACTGCGCATGCGTATGCTTACGCAGTACATCAGAGCTGTGGGTGGAAGCAACGGAGAAAGCAAGATCTCCGTTGCTTTTTAGAAAGTGTCTTGCTATGTTAAAGGAGTTTAACATAGCGAGACAGCTTTAAAAAAAGCAACGGAGAAAGTTCCGTTGCTTTTTTTAAAGCTGTCTCGCTATGTTAAACTCCTTTAACATAGCGAGACACTTTCTAAAAGACTTACACTAATGGAAAAAGTCCTGGCGACCAGACCTTTTTCCATTAGTATAAGTCTGATTTACAACGTGCATGCTGACCAATCAGCGTGCACGTTTTGGAATATTAATGGGGGGGGGGTCATTGTATAATATATATTCCCTATATAAGTGAAGCAGCTGGTTCCCAAAAATGTTTTGGTGAATGTAGACAGCTGATAGACAGAAACAAGAGTTGAAATTAACCCAGTTTACCTTCTGTAGGTGATATTTATGCTGAGACTGAGATATCAGTCGAATGGCACTCTGGTTCAACACTACTATAGCATCACACAATGTTAACAGTATAGGGGGTGTTTAACAATTGTTAAGTACCCTCCTAAGCATTGTTAAGGTCAGATGTCATGCTATAGTAGTGTTGAACCAGAATGTCATTTAACTGATATATGAATGTAATGTCAGCGTGCTATGCACTAATGTAATTCTAGCTTCTTAGTTCTTTTTCATTGCTGCTGTTGGACCTATAAACTGATTTAAGCAATATTGAGTCTTTTCCCTAAGGTAATATACATCTGTATTTTCTGTAGAAAATATGCTCTCTGTAATACATATGAGTGATTATTGTTTTTTATGCTACTAGCTTTAGAATTCCGCTACATACATTATTTTCTTCATAAAGGTCATTCTGTGTAATGCAAAGAAATCTGTGTTTTATTTTCTTTTTTTCCGTCGCTTAGGTCTGTATTATATAGATTAGATGAATTTCACTGTGTGCATTATATAACTGCATAATGTCTACAGTAGATCTCTTTTTTTTTTTTTTTTTTTTTTTTTTTTTATTTTATTTTGTTTCTTTGCCTTTGAGTTGCCTGCTGGGGACTTCAAAGAGACTAGGACCTCACAGATGCACATTCCCAAATAACAAAAAGAAAGAAAGACATTAAGTCAATTAATTAACTAATTAAATCATAGACATTTATGAAATGCACTCTTGTGTTACTGTTTAGCTATAACACATCGATGAGAGTCCTAAAAGGTTAACAATAGCATGTGTTGATTGTTTCAATCTCTTCTGATGTCATTGAGAGACCACATAATAAGAGGCAAGCTTTGAAGGCTAGATATGCTACTGTTTTGAGGTTTTATGAAATGAAGACTACTGATTAATTAAACATATTTAAGACATTGAAGTTAAAAAGTCTTTCCTTTTCTCTGTCATTTACAGGGACATCACTGAGCATCAGTTTAACAATTTACTTTTAAGCCTCAGTTAGTATAAAAAATATCTTCTGCTAATATAACAGTCCACTCTCCAAACTTTATTTAGTTATTGCTTAGCCAGCAAAAGTGATAACTCACAGCTTACATTAATAATAAGGTTCTTACTTTATAGATGCATTCAGTGATGCAACTGCAGCTGACTCTCCCATGCATAAATTTACTATAAAAGAGAGAACTGTCAGCTGAAGTCATACTGTGTTAACAGGTTATATACTTAAAATGGAATTCTGTGCTATAAATGTTTAAAGTTATAGCTCCAGTATAATCTCAAGCAAGTACTGCAATTATCCACCACTTTTATTTGGCTTTCTGATACTCTGATTTGTTGTGCTGTTTTGGTAGAGTGTAAGTCCTCATTTTTAACATTTAAAGATGATAATTTTATAGAATGCTTCAGTTTAAGTCAAAATTGTAAGGCACTTCATCCAGTCCCCATTTATCCTTTCTATGGTAAAGAACTGATATACTGAAATGCATTTTATTCGTATTTGTTCTACGTTCTCTGCTGATTTGTTTTCTTCAGCATCAGACGATATACTATAGACACACTTCCTTTTTCGCATCAGTCAGCCACAGTTCTAAATGTGATACATTCAGTCATAACCCTTCAGAGGCAGCAGTAAGTTAATAGAAAAAATAATTTTAATTAAAGAAAGATGGCTTTGACATTGTATGATCTTCATTTTATTTGGCATTCTCCAAACAAGCAAAATGCCTGTTTGTGATATTCTAAACTGTTAATAATGAAAGGGATGTATATTCTAAAATGGGTAACTTAACTCATATGTAGACCTGTTTTAGCCACAGCTTAATTCACCTGAGCAAGGCTAAATATAGCATTGAAAGATAAACGCATATGTGTGTGTGTGTGTGTGCCCATAAAGACTTAAAAAGTAAAATTCATGGGTATTCAGACAGATATGTGTAAAAATTCATCAAGTAACATTCAGACATCATGTAGCTGAAACACGGGTATGTCTTTTAAGGGTTTATTTGCATATATGCCATACCTCTCTACTACACGATGTTTAAGTCATTGCTTGGCTAAGTCTTTCTTGCAGTTTATATTGAATGGCTTGTCAGTGTGACCATTTTACCTTTTGGTTTGTTATAGATAGACAGACAGACATATGCAAAAAATCATCAAGTAACTTTTTTGTAAGGCCCAAGGGATGCGTTGACTGAAGTAAACTCATCACAAAAAGTAATCCGAATTCAGGACAGAATCCCTGCTATGAGACAGAGATCTTACTGCCAAGCCATGGTACTACCTAAACAAATGCTATATGAACCTAGAAATTATGGAAAATAGAATTCTATGTAGAACATAGATGCTATGTGAATCATCACTAGTTTTGCATATATCCTCCCTGAAACCATGAAAATATTATAACCTATCATGATGAAATAATGGAACAAAAGGTGGACCATGCAATTCTTTGTCTGGAAGAGGAATAGTGTGTGTGTGTGTGTGTGTGTGTGTGTGTGTGTGTACTGTGTACATGCTGTTTATAAGAAAGTTCACCAACATTCAGGGCAAATGTTAAGTGCAGGTGCATCACAGGCATCTGCTGCGTGGAATAGTCACTTTTGGCCTTTTTAGTTGTTGAACCCTGACTGGTGTAGTTTCTGGAATAACTATATCTGAAGACAATTGTACACTGCCACAGATCACCTTCTGTGCTGTATGTTGTATCTGCATGTCCCCAACAGAATTATTCAGATAGTTCATAAATCAGTCTTCTTATGAATCTCATTTAAGTCAGACAAGGCTGTTTAATTGTTACATTATGTATAATCTACATGCTGTGGGACACAGCTGAACAGAGGTTTACAAAACACAGTGCAAGAGACAGGGTTGTTGCTGAGTGGCTTGTCTCAGTGTGTACTTAAAACACCCAACAGTGACAGTAAAGGATCTCCAATGTCTTGTCACTTCTACAAGGCTTATATTTAGTACATTATGAAGTGCTCCAGTGAGCAAAAGTGGCCAGCTGGTCTTGTTTGACTCTGTTAATTTATGGTGGACAGATGACCCATCCACAATAAATTATTTTATGGTGGACATCTGGTCTCTTTACAATGCATTCCCTCTGCATGTAAATCACCTCCCAGGATGCTTCCTGCATAATGTGATGCATATTTGCATATAATATAAAAATATAGTAGCAAAGGCTGAAACAAGCAGAATAAATGCTAAGATGTCAGGTTCATGAATTTCCTTAATCATGTACCTTACTATGGCCTGCGTAAAGCAGAAACGTTTACTTTTTATAGAAGCTAGTCATAATTCTGCTATTATTCTTATCCAGCAGAATCTACTGCTCTTTTTTTTCTGTCTCTTGCTCTCTGCGGTTCTTATATGATTGTATAAAACTTACCTCAGAGTGGTCTTATTCATAAGCTAATGTATCTTATACTAGTAAAATGACTCTGCAGTCTATTTACACACAACTTGTCAGAACAATTTCACTACAGAGATTTCATCTTTGTACAGGATTATATCAAGGACTGTGGTGGTGGTGCTGCGGTAGCATTGTCGCCTCACAGTAAGACGTTGTCCTGTTCAGTTCTCAGCTAGAGCGTCTTTTGTGTGGGGACATGCGTGAATGGGCGTACCTCCGATGAAAGTTGTACATCAGGGCCAGCAACTCGGCACGTAAAAATCTACTGCCAACCATTAGCGGACCGGAGTTCCGCTGTGGTGACCCCTAACCGGGAAAAGCCGAAAGACACAACAGGATTATATCAAGGCTTCCATACAGCATCGATGTTATTACAAAATGTAAGCAATTCACTGAGTTACGATCCTCTGCAATGCTTCTGCTCTATGGCAGACATGGACTTTTGACCAAAAAATGGGTGAAATAAATGGGTATAATATGGCACAGCATTTAGCAGCAGAATAAATCTGACAACGCTGTACAGATGTGCATGTAGCATCTAAGTTCTGCACCCTGGAGCAGTTCTGAGCAGAATTTTACACAGAATAGTGCATGAGATGAGGAGGGTGACTGCACTCTGCATGTACTTACAAGGGACTAGCAATGCCCAGCAAAGATCTCAGATATTCTTTCATATCTACACTTTGTCAATTAGCAGTGCAGACATGACCAGCTGGTTTTGATGTGTGCTCCTTTCTGATTACTGAGCAATGCTGCCAGAAGGATCTGTCATTTGCTTTTCTTATTCTTTTATTTTCTTTCTCTGTATTTTGGAGAAATCATTGCTAAACAGAGTATGCTAATTCTTATTCTATCCCATTTGAAAGAGCTGTATTCTCCAATGTAACACTGTCTGTTTTCTCATTGCTAGCTAATGTTCCTCAAGCACCACTGTCTACCATTCTCTCCAGTTTAGCTCTTTGCTTTCCTATCTTTTATTCTGATTCCATTTATAGACCCCATTTCTGCAGGGCACACTCAAAGAAAACGTGCACACATATATCTCAGTTTAAAATATGCAATTTCCAGTTCTTCTACATTTTTTAAGTTGTGGAAGCAAAACTGCCTAGCTACCCATGGAAGATGGCTCAGTTCTTATGCTTGTATCTGCAATAATATCATTGGGTCCCTCCTCAATACTCAAAAACACAAGTAAGAAATGAAGTAAAACTTGATATGAAAACTGAGGCCTTTCTCCTTGACTCAGTTCTTGATTCACACTAGCAGACCAGTGCATGCCATGGAGTGCAACATTAACAGATAACTGAGGTACTGCACCTATTCACAGGTCGAGCTCCTCATTCCCTCTACTTTCATTCGTAAGCAAGATTTTAATATTCTTTAAATGTATCCACCTGAGGTAGCTCCTATCCCCTCTCAGCTACAGAAAGGAGTTCACTCATTTCCAGGAGAAAATCATTACTTCTGATTGAAGGTGTTGACTTTCATCCCCGCTGCTTCACATTGAACAATGAACCCATGAAGTTCATACTGAAAAATCACTCTTCTGGGTTTTTGTTGCTTTCTCCAGTTTTCAGATGAACTGGTGTTCTTCTTAGTTGGTAGTAGTATTGCATGACTCTTTACGCGTGTGGGGGTGCACACGTACTAATACATAACTATGTTGTTTTAAATACATTTGTATTTGTATGTGTGTGTGTGTATGTAGAAAGCGTCTTAGTTAGAAATTGTATGATTTATGTTCAGACAGTAATGACATAAATACATAAAATTAGACCATCGTAGTAACAGCCTGCATATCATTACTGGAGCCTTCCTGTGTCCTGACAGAGTGCTCTTCAAACTATCTGGAGATATACAGAGCTGAGTATATTTTTCTGGCACTTCAGAGTTGTGTACTGGTAATTGTTGTTTGACTAATTTTATATCATTGCTGGCTGACTTCAGAGTTGTGCACTGTTATTTTTGCTTCACTGTATAGTTTTCAGATCTCTGCTGAAAGTGTTGGTTTTCCCATGCCCACTCACATTATTCCTGTGTTGTTGTTTAAATTTGGAGGCTTTTGCAGTTGCCCGCCCCCACTGTAGATTTGATCTTGGACACACCCCCAGTCCCACCTCTTTACTTCATTCTACCTAATAGACTCCTTCAGAACTTGTTTTTAGACATTTTTAATTTAATTGCATTTTTAAACTGTTTGGTCTAACACTGCTACATACTCAAGTGTGCTAGCTTGCACTGCATTTGAATTGTTTTTACTGCTGTTTTAGCTACTTTTCTGTATATATATATATATATATATATATATATATATCCATATATATCTATATATATATATATAAATACCTTTCCTGTAACTAGTGTAGTCCAGATTCAGGTTTGCTGTATCCAGGACTGTATGTAAGCTTCTAAGCCCCCCCCCCAGCTTTCTGTGTTGGAGGGAAGCCTTCTAGCTTATCAGTGGGAGAGTGGTAAGCACTAGATAACCTATCTACCACATAAGGAGTGGTTCTGGCCCAGAAATTGTAGTTATTTGCCATTTGGGCAGTTTTTCCATCTCTCTCAACTTTCTGATTTAAAAGCCCACATTTGCTCTTGTTTCCCCCCTTTCCTGTAACTAGTTTAGTCCAGATACAGATTCTTAGTTTTAGCACTTGAATTTGGTTATTCGTGATTAGCACTTGTTCAGAACTTGTAAGCACTTAATAACCTGCTAATTACTACAGCACTCAACCTTCCTCATTGCATAGAGGAAAACAGTTTTGGTACTTAATTTCCTCACTTGCTTAGAGAAAAACAGCTCTTGTACTCACTTTCCTCACTTATCTAGAGGAAAATATTTTTTTATTCAGGCATGTCCAAGGGTCAACTCCCAGTGTTCTCTCCTGTCTATCTGATGAATCTGGGCATCTTGGGGCAATGTAGAAATTGCCTCATGTACACAGACAACCCTCCCCTCCTACTACCCAACACTACAACCTGTGAGAGATGCACTTATCTAGCCAAACTGGAGGTAAAGCTCTCTCCAATCAAAACTGAACTTGACAGTCAAGAGGAGAAGGTAAACACTTGCACCACACCACACTCATCACATATTCTCACTAAATGTACACCACCAAAATACATACATAGAAACACAAAAACATTTGCGGAGGCTCTCAACAATAATCTGTCTAAGCAACAGAGACCTCCAAAGCAGAAACACAAGCAACCTCCATCCCCCAACACAACCCAAATGACACATAGCCCGCAGACTCAGTGTGCCACTCAACCATAGCCAATAAGACAAAACAATGTACCCAACACACTAGTCATAAATGACTCTATAGTCAGGCACACTGATATCCCACTCACCAGGCTAAACAAGGAGAAGGTTACTGTCACCTGCCTGTCTGGTGCCAGGATCCGCCACATAACCCACGCACTCAGGTCACTCCACAACAAGTACAGATATGACTCTTGTCCATGTTGGTGTGAACGACTTGAGACGTACCTCCCTGGACTACATGAAAAGAGACATGAAAGAGCTCTCCGATCTTGTAGCCCAGGCAGGTATGACCCTAGCCCTGAGTAGCATTCGCCCAGGCAGGTATGACCCTAGCCCTGAGTAGCATTCTGCCATCACCCAGAATGATGCTGCAGTACAAGGGAAAAATGATTGACTTCAACAATTGGCTAAGCTTCTGGTGCCATTCTAAAGGGATCCAGTATCTGTCTGTCTGGGATGACATGGTCGACAGATCACGATGCTTTGCCAGAGATGGCGTGCACCTGTCACCCCTGGGATTCCAGATACTGGCTAAGGTTCTTGCCACCCCTATAGTGCCTTATTTAGGTAGGGTTCAAATGACAAATTCACCACTGTAACAGGAACATTCAAGCAAAAACTGAGGGTGATGCTACTCAGTACTAGAAGTCTAAATCTCAAAATGCACTCACTCGAGGCACTCCTTAAAATGGAGAACATCGATATCTGTGCAGTGACTGAGACTTGGTTCAAGGCTCCAGAGAGCACCCCTGCACTACCAGGCTATAACTCATACCACACTTTTCAGCCATGTAACCTGGACCGGAACACCAAAGGCAGAGGTGTGTCGATATTCGTTAAGGAAACAGATGCCCTACGCAGACCGTCTCAAAAGACCCAGCTTTACTCCATCACATATCACCTACTCAGAGGTGATCTCTGCCTAACATACAAAGCTATGTCAAACCCAGAGCTATTGGACATGCTCCACTTAAAGAAATCCTAATCCCTCCGAGCTACACTCTCTAGGGACCTAAACTTTGTCACCACAATAAGCAAAACATGCCAGAGGGATAGATTCCTGTCCCAGAGACTTCCCATACTAAACTACCTATCTATATCAAACAAAGCTCATTAGCTCTCTTCAAGAAACATCTTGATGATTGGATGGGAAATAGGAAATTCACCCCGGGGATCACCTCTGTGGCTCTGCTCGACAGTGGCACAGGAAAATAATTTTCTTGGGTGGCAAAAGCGAGGGTACTTTTTTGGCTGGGCTTGTATAGGCCCCAGGGGCGATAGCCTAGTACCTAACTATGAACATTGTCCTAATTCTCACCTTTCCTATAACTAAATGACAGCTCTCTCACTGTTCCAAATTAAATGTATGCTGATAAGGTTGCTAGGCATAGTGCACTCTACAAACTGCAAATGGGTGAATACACAGATTAATTTCTGGAACATGCCATCTTATAATTTTTTCACAATTGTACATACAGGTAGAGGGGCCAGTACATTGGGATACCACTTTTTTATTGACTGGCATTTGCTTTTAGACTATATTTGTATACTGTGTACTAAACTACACTGTTGTACTGCAGTTGTCTGCTTTACTGTGCCTGTTAAATCAAACTTTATTGCTGCTTTCACTGTTTATAAAGCTTTTTTGTTAGTTTCACTGTTTAAGTATTTACTGGTATTTTTCAGTTTTTTAAGCTATTGTTTTACTTCTTCTGGTTTTCCAACCGAGAAGCATTTAAGTAACTGATCTGTTAACTGTTTAAAACATTCTTTGAGCTTCTTTGCATTTTTTTTTGCTGTTTGAAATGTTTTTAGTGACTCACTGCTATTTTTCTGCTGTTTTAAACATTCTCTAGTGTTTCCTGCTGTCACTAGGGTAGCTAGTAGCTGTAGCATAGTCCAGATACAGGCTTCTAGTGGGTTGTTTGTTCTGAGCATGTTTCCAGGCCATTTTGAATTGAAAGGGACCTATCTGCACTTTTGTGAAAGAAATTTGCTGATTGGGACCTGTCTGGTAAAGTGAGGCCAGTCTAAGGCTTGGAATAAGCATCCTCACTGGCCTTTTGAATCTTTTTAAAGTTTTTTAGTTTCTGAAATTTAGGCCTTGCATTTGAGCAGGTTTCTGATTGTTTGTAACGAGCTGAACTGAAGTGGGCTATCAGATGACTAGAGATCTCTGAGCTAGCAAAAAAACATAAGTTGCCTGTTGATTTTTTTTTTTTTTTTTTGCTTATTTATACTATTTACTGCACTTTTTAATTGCATGCCACCTACTTTTATACTGAATTTATATAATGTGTACTAAACTACACTGTTGTATTTCAATTGGTTGCTTTACTGTGCCTGTTAAATTGAATTTTATTGCTGTTTTCACTATATGCAAAGCTTTTTTTGTTAGTTTCACTGTTTAAGTATACTGGGTTCCACAGTGGTACAGCGGTAGCGTTGTTATCTCACAGCAAGAAGTTCTCCCGTTCGATTCTCGGTTTGGCTTTGGAGTGCTTTCTGTGTGGAGTCTGCATGTCCTACCCGTGGTTGGGTAGTGTTCGAAAGACATGCGTACGTAAATGGGCATGCCTTTGTTGAAGTTTGGGCGTTGAGCTGGCACCTCGGTGTTTCATAAAAATCTACTGCCAATCATTAGCGGACCGGAGTTCCGCTGTGGCGACCCCTTACCAGGAAAAAGCCGAAAGACAAACAACAACAACTACTGGTATTTTTCACTGTTTTAAAGCTATCTGTTCTGCTTGTTCAGGTTTTCCCACTAGGAAGTATTTAAATAATGGATCTGTTAACTGTTCTTTAGAGACTCCTTGATGATTTTCTGCTGTTTTAAATGATTTTTTAGTGTCTCACTGCTACTTTTCTGCTATTTTAAATATTATATAGTGTTTCCTGCTGAAACTAGGGTAGCTAGTAGCTGTAGTATAGTCCAGATACAAGCTTGCTTTTTCTAGAACTGTTTGTAGTGGTTTGTTTGTTCTGAGCACATTTTCCAGGCCATCTTGGACTGGAATCTGCACTTTTGTGAGAGAACTGTGCTGACTGGGACCTGCGTGGTAAAGAGAAGCTGGTCTAGGGCTTGGAATAAGTATTCTCATTGGTCCGAATTTTTTTTTTTAAAGTTTTTTTATATGTTTTAGTTTCTTGTATTTAGGCCCTGCATTTGAGCAGGTTTGTACTTGTGTGAGTGTTGTGCAGCTCTGCGTACTGTTGCACAGTTGCATGCCAAAGCCAGACAGTTAAATTCAACAAATTTTCCCTAAAACCCATGCAGAAATAAACATCTACTGAGCTCCTCCATCATCATTTCTGAATAGCCACCCCTATAGACAATAGTCTTCAACCTAGTATTATGGAGAGTTGGATTACCCTTGTTTCTCCTGCCAGCCTTGTTGACTTGAGTCTTTTGAGGCAGTGTAACAATTGCCTCATGTACACAGATAACCCAATACTAATAACACATTCAAGTACAGAGCAAAAGAGATATATTTCCACCAAGAATCTATAATCCATGCTCTTTCTCTCTCTCACTCAAAACAGTAACATAGAGAAGGTTGTCAACTCACTCACCACTACATATGGTCACAGTACCACTACTAATACACATACCACTGCTCTTGCACATAAATCCACATACACAGAGGTTCTTTCAGAAAGCTTATTGAAACACCAGAGACCTCCAAACACAAGACTGCTACAACTAGCACAATCCCCACAGCACTCATGGCACACAGCAACACCAGTGTCTCAGCCTCCAAGCCAGTAAGGTGTAACACTCAAAAAACACATTTTCTTGTCATTGGAGACTCAATAGTGAGACAAAGAGATCTACCACTCACCAGGTTGGACAAGGAGAAAGTCATGGTCAACTGCCTGTCTGGTGCCAGGATTCTTCATATCATGCATGCACTCAGGTCTCTTAGCAACAAGTACTGTTATGACTCTGTTATAGTTCATGTTGGCGTAAATGACCTGATACATACCTCACTGGACTATATGAAGAGAAACATGGTTGAGCTCTCTGAGTATGTGTCCCAGGCAAGTATGTCCATAGCCTTAAGTAGCATACTACCTTCACCTAGAATAATGCTACAGTATAAACAAAAAATGATTGATTTCAATAATTGGCTCAGTTTTTGGTGTCATTCAGAGTGAATTCAATTCCTGTCAGCCTGGGAAGTCATGGTCAACAAACCTCACTGCTTTGCCAGAGACAGTTTGCACCTGACACTTCTAAGCTTTCAGCTTCTGACAAAGACTCTTGCCTCCCCATACTGCCTTTTTTGGCAAGGTCTGAAAAACAACATTAATGATGTGAAATTAACCAATCAGAACAAAATAAAGGATATGTCGCTAAATGCTAGGAGCTTAAACCAAAACTGCATTCCCTGGAAGCACTTCTATCACTAGAAGATGTAGAAGTCTGCACAGTCACAGAAACCTGGTTTGAAGGCCTCAGAGAATACCCCGGACTTGCAAGGCTATAATGCCTTCCACACCTTTAGACCCACAAAGTGAACTTGTGAAAACCAAAGGAGATGGTATTTCAATCTGTATTAGAGATAAATTCGCCTCCCATCTAGTTAGACTGGACAACTCCATGGAGTTACTTCAGGTCCAGGTTACGATGGGTAAGACCTCCATTCAAGTCATAGCCAGTTATAGATCCCCCACCATGGGTCATGACACCCACGAGGCCTACTTGACCAAACTGGAGACAATCCATATTTTACTTAACACATTCGTTACAGGGGATTTCAATTATTCCACCATCAGCTGGGAAATGTATACTAGCCCTAACTCGCTAGAGCAAAATTTCCTTGACTTTGTTAATTCAAATACCCTGGATAAATTGTCCATACACCAACAAGGGGAACAAACATTCTGGATCTGGTCCTTAACAACATGTCAAACACAAACAGTGAAATCAGACTAAAAAAACGTCACCAAGGCAAACTATACCCTCTTTGGTGAAGGTATAAATGCATTCCAATCTCTAGCCTAAGCTGGAAGTAGTAACTACACCGAAGCTTACACTAAAGCCCTGTACAATCACCTGCATATGTGTATAAACTACACCATACCAGAAAGGATCAAAGCCAGAGCCCAAAGTAAAAAAAAAGTTGACATGGTGGACATCCAGCATCAACAAACTTTACAATAAATGCAAAAACTTGCTGTCCAAGAAAAGAAAGGCAAGACACCAACCTTGCAAAAGCGCCGTCCTCAGCCTTAACAAGCAAATAACATGACTTGTCAAATCCTTCAGAGGCTCCTTTGAGAAAAACTTAGCAAGCCAAGGATAACCATAAGGCTTTTTACAGCTATGTACATAACCTAAATGGTAGGACCCAAGCGTGTGCAGAACTAGTGGTAAACAGTATCACACACACTGACTGTGAGATAGCAAACATGCTAGTGGATAGGTTTGGTAAAAATTTCACCCCCTTATCACCTCCTAACTTGCAACAAACCTTCCCCCAAACTTCCCCCCACCCTATATATCTGAAAAGCAGGTCCTCAAAGCCTTGTCCAAGTCAAAAAACACAGCCTCTGTGGGTCTGTCTTCTTAACAAGCTAAAACATGAGCTAGTATCACCACTAAGTACCCTTTTAAGTCATAGCCTAACCACAGGCTTTGTTCCTGCAGAATAGAGAACCGCAAAAGTTATTCTCCTCCACAAAGGTGGCCTAGCAACAGACTCTGAGAATTACAGACCCATAAGCCTGACCAGCCTCAATTGTAAGGCCATGGAACGTATCATTATGGACCTCATAAATAAAGGCATAGGTAACCTCCAAAACCCTGGATCCTAGCCAATTTGTCTTCATGAAGGGCAGATCCTGTCTGTTAAAAAGGGCAGATTTCTTATGTGACCAAGGCCATTGACCAGTGCAAATCTGTGCACACAGCATATCTCAATCTGGCAAGGGCTTTTCACAAATTCCCACATTCAGGCATTACCAATAAACTGAGCAAATTAAATGTAAACCCTTTGTTGTAAGATCTGTTGCCAACTGGTTCACAAACTGGACACACCCTATCAAAGTGGGTGACTCCCCATCAACCAGCAGACCTGTTACCAGTGGTGTGTCACAGGGGTCAGTGGTGGGCTGCCTACTGTTTAGTATATACTTCTCACAAGCTCAGGTCAAAACTAAGGGGTTGTGGCTAACCAAGATTGCAGACAACTGCAAACTAGGTGCAATTAGTGAATCCCCAATTGATTTCCGTGTACTCCAGGAGGGTCTCATGTAGACAGATGACTGTTGTATAGTCACGGTCTCAAACTGAATGAAAAGAAGTGCATCATCATTCCTTTCAGCACAAACAGTGTCCCCTCATACTATCAAATCAACAATAATACCCTAAGTAGCCATGAAATGGTAAGGGACCTGGGATCACAAGTTAACTGTGACCTTATATTTGACCACCATGTGTCTGCTGTAGTAAGGAAAGCTTTCTGCATAGTACATTTGATTAGTAAAGGCATTGCCTTGACAGCAAAAGAAGTTATAACTCCCCTATACTTGGCACTTATCCAGTCCATAATTGAGTATAATGCCCCAATTGGCATTCACCATACTAAGCACCTGTAGCAATTAGAAAGACCTCAGAGGTTTCTAGCAAAGAAGATCAAGGGACTCCAGGATATGCCTTACACAGACCAACTAAAGTCCCTGTCACTATACTCCATATTCTGTAGACTTCTTAAGGGAGACTTATGCCTGGCCTGGAGAGCAATCCAAGACCCAAACATAATGAACTTGCTGCATATCCATAAATCAAACAAGACTAGACCTGTCCATTCCAGGGACCTAAATATGGCCCACGACTTAAATAGGACATGCTGGAGGAACAGATTTCAATGTCAGTGACTGCCAAATCTTTGGAACAGGCTACCAATTCATGTGAAAAGATACCTCTATGACACTGCTCAAGGGAACCTGAATGAGTGGATGGGTCACCATAAATTCTTACTGGGGATAGAGCCCACAACCTTCCTGGACATGGGAAGTCATCACTACATGCAATCCTGGGTATTGACTAGCATTTCTATGGTATTATATTGGGATGAAATGGCTAGGCTTAAAATGACCTCCAAGTCAATAGCCTAGTAATAGCCTAGTAATCTCCTATGATCCTATAATCCTCTGAGATATGTTGCTCTGTACCAGTAAGTGCATAGTTTCCATGCATTCAGAGGCAAATTTAGTGTGTGGGGCAAATGTGTTTTGTGAAGCTTGAGTTTAGCACACAGAGTATACTAAGAAGACTGTAGTCCCTGCGCTTCTAAGGAAATTCAGAGACGGGCATCATTTGTGTCAAAGCAGTTTCCTGAAAATGTTGTGCTGACACTTATAGTGCTCTAATAAGATAGAGACAAAATCATCAATAGGACAGTGATATGACATTAGTGAGTTCTATACATGAATCAGACATTATACACAAGCAGAATCACAACACCCTCATGCACACACCCATGAATAGACACACACTCAAATGCACTGATAAGCATACATTGATCTTCTTCTTCTTCTTCTTTTGGCTTTTCCCGGTTAGGGGTCACCACAGCGGATCACCTGTCCGCTCATGATTGGCAGTGGAGTTTTACAGTGTTGAGTTGCCAGCCCGGCGCCCAACTTTCCACAGGAAGGTACACGCATGCACGCACACATGCACTCACACCTAGGACCAATTTAGAGTGTCCAATCCACCTGCAGCATGTTTTTGGGATGTGGGAGGAAACCGGAGCACCCGGAGGAAACCCACGTGATGACAGGGAGGACATGCAGACACCGCACAGAAGGCACCCCAGCCGAGGATCGAACCGGAGAAGCTCTTGCTGTGAGGCAACAATGTTAACCACTGCACCACCGTGGCTGCCCACTGATGAGCATGCATTGATATGCATCCCAAAATGTGCTGTCACTGAAGCTTAAGAACACTGTTGTGTGACAGATTGTTATTATATCCAATAGTAGGTTGGCTGCAGTTGATATTATTACATCACAAAGGTGATTATACCTTAATGGCATAGATCACTGATGATAGCCTTCTCCTTTGTCATCAATGGATAAAGTCTTGATGACAACCCAGGTGACCTGGATGACTGAGGTCACAGGTGCAAGAAAAGGAAAGGAATGATAACACTGAACCTGCTCGCCTTTCTGTAGGGATCAGAATGATGTGTGGGGAGGAGGTGCTAAGCTGCTTGTTTTAGCTCAAGTAAAGACTAGAGCAGAAGAACATCAAGATGGTGGTGTGAACTGGTGGAAATTGACCTATCTACCCAGAGTTGTGGGGTAAAGCTGCTCTCAGAGAAAATTAGTTTTTGCTCAATTGTACCTCTAACATGATGTCATCATAAAGGAGAGATAGGGTCAACACTAAGTCAGACACTTTGTTCTGTGTGCAGTCATGACACCTTCCTGGCATTCTCATTTCACTCACCACCTGCTTCACCAGCAACAAAGGGATCTGATAAACATGACTGGCACTTTATGACTTGTCTTCAGGACTGAAGTGCATGGCCTGAGGCAGAGTGATTCATGGTGGGCGCTGTACTACCTGGAAAAGACCAATCCAGTCCAGGTGAACAAGTGACTATATAATTGAAATGAGAACAACAATGCCTTAATAGTTAAGGAGCATATAAAGTTCAGAAACTTTATGAATTATTCTGTTTTCTGCTGTATGACAGAGAAGCCACATGTTGGTACCTTTTATTTTAACATTCTTTACAGGAAAGTGAGAAACGTAAAAAAAAATAAACAAAAAAAAAAAAACAGCCTTCACATTTCAAAGTAATGCATATGTATACCATATGGCAGATTGCCTAATATTGCTAATAATATGTATATATGTACCTTTATTCTGCCATACCTGCTTGCTTTCCCTCAGGATTATAGTAGAGATCTTGCTTACCTGTCTTACGGAAAGCATAAGATTGAGGAAATGCGCTGAATGAGGTCCCAGCACAAGCATAACCAGTCATGTAAACCCACTACCAACTAAGAAGAGCACAGTCATCTGAAAACTGCAGAATGCAACAAAAACATGCAGACCTGAAACTCACAGGATATCTCAACCAGGAATGCCATCACAGATAGAGAAGCTATGACTGAACAATGTTAAAATATTACAGCACTACAATGCCCCACAGATAATACACAGTGTGGGCATAAAAATGCCAGTTATATTTACATTTTCTGCATTTCAATGAAATGAATTGTTGATGCTTTTTATAAATCCTTGTACCTAAACTTCCTGTATCGGGTATCAGGTTTCTTGAAAATTGCTCTGTCCAAAAAACTGGACAAGTTCCTGTGACTAGTGTGTTGTGAACTATAAAAATTTGTTGCTCTGTTTACATAATTTAGAAAGGCTCCCAGGATGTTCTTCGTTCCACATTGCTGCAGTCCTAACTATTGGGTAGTCCGCTGTCCAGTCGGCCCGAATACCAGAGTATATGGCTGACGTCGGTCAGGGCACATTAGACTGACGTCAGTACGTCAGGGTACTAATGCGCATGACCGACGTCATTTCCTCAGTCTTTTTTGCCGCATGGTCCGATGCAGAAGCAGTTTTGCGAGTGCAGGTTGGCGTTCTGAAATTTTCTGAAGTCGGAGTTTCAGACCGAATCAGAGTTGGCTAAGTACCCGTTGGGAACATTTTGGTTTTTTCTTGCCTCAGTATTTAACCGGATGTCAGAAAAAGTGAATAACTGTATTTCTTGTGGGAAACAGATACCTCATAGGGATTACCATACCTTGTGTATACCTTGTTTAGGGCCTGAGCACGACGTTGTTGGATGCCGCTCTTGTGCTAGGTTTAACAAACGCACTATTAAGAGAAGGTTAGACTGTGCCAGGTTAGTGTTTGGGAAGCGTTGCAATTATAAAATGCCGTTGGATGCTCCGACGCCCGCTTCGTCCAAGAAGCGCAAGGACAAAACAGCGAAGCCTAGGGTTGATGAACCGGCAGTCCCGGACGTCGGTTCTTTAGAAGGCTCAGTGGAGCCAGAGGTTTTGCCAGGTGTTTCTTTGGAGTCTCAGGCAGAGACTTTACTGTTACAGGATGTGCCTTCTCAGGAGGTAGGCCAAGCTGAGGGGGCTTCTCAGGTAACTGTTCTTCCCTCTCTTCCCAAGGTAGTTAGAGCCTCTCCTTCTGTTTCCAAAACTTCTTTGAGAGGTAGGCCAAGTTTGGCTTCAGTGGGGGCTTCTCCTAGCACTTCAGGTTTTGTGCCTAAGAAACATATGCTTAAAATGGCAGAAGATTTGATTACTATGATTAGAGGTTCTATGCCCCCTCCTGATAAGAGGCCTAGGGTGGAACCTGAGTTTGATAGTTTTGAACAGTGTTCAGAGGCTTCTGAGTCTTCTGCGGAAGATTTGCAGGAGTATCCTCCTTATTCTGATTCTGATGTGGATGATTCCACTCCTACAGCTTCTCCTCCTGAGGATTTCTCATTTTCAGAGACTCTGCATTCCATGAGGGAGCACTTTAAATGGGAAGGCCAGGATTACTCTGATTCCAGGAAAAGGCTTAGGGAATTCTTGTTTTACCCCAGCATAGGCCCTTAGCTATACCTCCTGTGTTGCATGTGGTGCAAGATGTTTTGCAGAGGCTTCCTGAACCCTGATTCTTTGCCTCCTGCTCCTGTTAAACCTGATAGGTACTATAGGGTGCCTGAAGCTCATAAGTATCTTTTTAAGAGTCCTCGGGCAGACCCGGAAACTGTTTCTCAGGGACCTAAAGGTGTTAAGGCCTCTGTGGTTAAAAACCCTGTTCCCACTGATAAAGAGGCAAGGGCTTTGGATAGATGGGGAAAGAAAGTGTATACTTCCTCCACTTTAGCCATGAGGGCATTGAATTGTCAGTTTCACATGCTAAAATATCAAAATTATCTCCTTTCACAACTGAAATCTAAGGTGGATGCTTTGGCGGAAGGTATTGAGTGTAAAGAGTTGCTGGATTTAGTTCATGTGTCTGAACAGGTGGGTAAGCATTCTTTGCAATGTGGTTTTGATGCTGTACAGGCCTCCTCGAGGGTGGCTGCCACTAGTTCTGTTCTTCGCAGGCATGCCTGGTTGAGGGATCAGAATTTAGCTGAGCATGTTAAGACAAGGATTTTGGATGCTCCTTTACAGTCTGATGTGTTGTTTGGTTCGCCTGTGGAAGCAGTTCTGAAGAAAATGGAGGACAAAGCTACGTCTATGCAAACTGTTAAAGATTTTTTGCAGGTGCAGCCACCGAAGTTTAGTAGAAATTGGCCTACTAAGGGATGGACATATCCTGCTTATGATTCCCAGTCTAGGGGTAGGTCTAGACGTGGTAGGGGCAGAGCTCAAGGTTCTTTTAGGCCTAGAACAGGGAGTTCACCTGCTCAGACTTCTGGTGAGGGCAGGGGTCAGTCCTTTCGTAAACAGACCCAATGACCTGCCTTTTCAGCTGCCAGTAGATTCTCGTCTGGCAGCTCCTTTGGGAGGAAGACTGTCTCTTTTCAAAGAAAATTGGGATTTAATTACTCAAGACAGATGGGTGTTGGATATCATTCACCACGGTTACAGGTTTTATTTCCATACATTGCCCCCTTTCAAAGGCATGCCAGACGTTCCTCCTCCACAAAGGAAAGAGGCTCGCAAGCAAATTTCTCTGTTACTCCAAATAGGGGCCATTCAGCCAGTTCCTGTATCAGACAGGGGCCTAGGATTTTATTCTCGCCTGTTCCTAGTACCAAAGAAGGGGAACACATGGAGGCCAATTTTGGATTTATCTATCCTCAACACTTATCTGGACATTCCCAAGTTCAAGATGTTGACGTTACAACAGCTTTTACCTCTGCTGGGCAAAGATCACTGGATGGTAACTTTAGATCTCAAGGAAGCTTACCTTCATGTGCCTATAAGACTAAGTTGCAGGAAGTATCTGCGTTTTCGAGCTGGAAATTCTCATTATCAGTTCTCTGCATTGCCCTTTGGCTTATCTACTGTGCCCAGAGTATTCACAAAGGTTCTGGCTCCAGTGATAGCTTACTTCAGGCTAAAAGGAATTCAGATTTATCCTTACTTGGACGACTGCCTGATTCTGGCTCAGGAAAAGGAAGACCTTCTACAACATCTGGAATATGTTATAGCAGTGCTAAGATGCCTAGGGTATTCTGTGAACGAAATAAAGTCCAGTCTAGTACCCTCTCAAGACATGTGCTTTCTGGGTGTGAGACTGAATACAGCAGCCCAGATGGCCTTTTTAACCCCGGACAAACAAAAGAGTCTATCCCTTTACTTTCATCAACTATCTCATCAGTCCGTGCTGACTGCAAGGACAGTCCTTCAAGCATTAGGGTTCATGGCATCTTGTATTCTGGTGCTTCCCAATGCCAAACTGCATATGAGGAAGCTGCAATGGTATCTCAAAATGTATGGACACAGCACTGCCAGGATTTGGACACTGTCATTCAAATAATACCTTGCCTTCAAAAGGAATTTTTGTGGTGGGCTCAGGAATGTCACCTAAACAAGGGACTCTCTGTGACCCGGCCAGAGGCGAGTCAGATTTTAACGACAGATGCCTCGGACATTGCTTGGGGAGCTCATCTAAATGGAAAGTGGATACAAGACAAGTGGCCTGCCAGACTACAGCATCTACATATCAACATGAAGGAGATGTTAGCAGTCCAGTTTGCATTAATGGCTTTCAAGGAGTTACTTCTTCCAGGGCAGGTGTTGATTCTAACAGACAACACAACTGTCATGTGGTACATCAACAAACAAGGGGAACACATTCTTACCCATTGTGCAGGCAAGCAATGATTTTATGGGAGACTGCGCTCAGCTTGCAACTAACTCTTCAGGCAAGGTTTCTGCCGGGAGCACAGAACTCCTTAGCAGATGTGTTAAGCAGACAAATCATGGATCCCCACGAGTGGAAACTGGATCTTCATGTATTTCAAAGGTTGACAGTGTCCTGGGGAACTCCAGACATAGATCTGTTCACTTCTCCACTAAACCACCAGCTGCCAAAGTTTTGCACAAAGAGGTTACATCACACAGCTTGGAAAGTGGATGCTCTTTCTTTCAGTTGGAGAAATCTTCATGTGTATGCGTTTCCACCTCTGCCTCTTCTTCCAAAGGTGCTTCTAAAGGTCAGACAAGACAAGCCAAGGATGATTTTAATAGCTCCAGATTGGCCTCGGCAGCACTGGTACCCATTACTGAGGAGTCTAGTAAAGAAGCCTCCATGGCCTTTACCCTTGATTCCGCACCTGTTGTCTCAGAGAGACGGCCACCTGCTCAATGTCAAGCTCCGCTCTCTTCATCTAACAGCATGGCATATTCTGTTTTGAGAGACAGCCGGTCTCAACTTCCTCAACAAGTTTTAAATGTGATTATGGAAGCCAGAAGACCTAGTACAAGGAAAGTGTACGCAGAAAAGTGGAAGAGATTTTTATTTTGGAGTGCAGCAAGGAATTTGGAGATTTCTGAGCCTAATTTGAGTGTGGCTCTTCAATATCTTACTGAGTTATTGGACAAAGGTTTGTCTTTCTCTTCCATTAAGATTCATGCTGCAGCAATTTCAGCTCACTATGATTGTGACCCACCATTGTTTTCGCATCCTTTGTTCAAGCAGTTTCTCAGAGGGGCAAAGAATATAAGACCCCCACGTAGAGCTCCTACTCCTGCTTGGGATCTCAATTTTGTGTTGGAAAAACTTACTCTACAACCTTTTGAGCCTGCGGTACTGCTGATTTGAAATATTTGTCATGGAAGACTGCTTTTTGTTGGCTATTACTTCTGCAAGAAGGGTTTCTGAGTTGCAGGCCCTTATGGCAGTAGAGCCCTTTCTGATTTTCCATAAGGATAGGGTATCATTACGTACTAATCCTTCCTTTATGCCTAAGGTGGTTTCTAGTGTGGCTTTAAACCAAACTATTCATTTGCCTACTTTCTATGCAGATCCCCAAAATAAAGGGGAAAAGATTTTGCACACTTTAGATGTACATAGGCAGTTGCGTTATTATTTAAGCAGGACTAAGGATTTCAGGCAGTCTCAGCAGTTGTTTGTTTCTTTTGCTTTGAGTTCTCAGGGCAAGCCCGTGTCTAAGCAAACTATTTCTAAGTGGATTGGGTTTTGCATTTCATTTTGTTATTCCCATCATGGCAAGGAGATTCCAGCTGGGATTAGGCCTCATTCCACTAGGGCTACTGCCACTTCAACAGCATTTCTAAGGGGGGTGGCAACTAAGGATATTTTGGAGGCAGCTACTTGGAGTTCAGTGCATACTTTCTCTAAGCATTATCACCTTCCTCTCTACTCTAAGTCTAGGGCTGGTTTTGCCACAGCTATTTTGCAAGGCATGTTGTCAGCTCCTGCTTCTTTATGATTTGCCAGCCTCCCTTACCTCTGCTTTGGGATTCTACCCAATAGTTAGGACTGCAGCAATGTGGAACGAAGAACATAGTACAGTTTTGTACCTACCATAAATGTAGATGTTCGAGGATCCACATTGCTGCAGTCCAATTTACCCTCCCTCCTTCCGCTCTGTGTTTAGGGGTGGTTGTGTAGGTGAGGTTATATGCTGATATTTTTGTATATATTTTTGTATATATTGTACATATTTTTGGTGCAGGTATATTGGGCCTTGTCTTTTTAGGGTCTTCTGACATCTGGGGCAAGAAAAGACTGAGGAAATGACGTCGGTCATGCGCATTAGTACCCTGACGTACTGACGTCAGTCTAATGCGCCCTGACCGACGTCAGCCATATACTCTGGTATTCGGGCCGACTGGACAGTGGACTACCCAATAGTTAGGACTGCAGCAATGTGGATCCTCGAACATCTACATTTATGGTAGGTACAAAACTGTACTTTTTGTAAACTCCCTGACCATTACAGAAATATTGGTATATTGCCAGTAACCAGTAATGCACTGTATAAAGGCTGACTGATACATAAGATAGTCTACCCATTTGGCCATAAAGTTATTTGCATAACTGAGACCATCACTTCCCTCATAGCCACATCAGACAATTGTTGAAATTT
This sequence comes from Protopterus annectens, assembly GCF_019279795.1. Taxonomy (NCBI): domain Eukaryota; kingdom Metazoa; phylum Chordata; order Ceratodontiformes; family Protopteridae; genus Protopterus; species Protopterus annectens. Next base: position 676,674,045 of record NC_056744.1, on the reverse strand, counting down.
TTTTTTCTTTGTTAAAAAAGTAAAAAACAATATTTTCATGAATCAGTTCAAGCAGTTTGTCCATTAAAAAAATTAATATCAGGTAATTCATTTTTTTACTTGAATAAAAGAAATTGCCATGCTATTCCTATTTCCTGTAGAATAGCTGAATACAAAGCTTGCAAATCTAATGTAACTAACCATGTTTCCTATGTAACAAACAGCAAGTTCTTTAAATCTATTAACAAAATCAAATGTGTCGTATATGTCATTAAGGGTTTCAACTTTTTATATACCAATGCTTCTGTTTTTCACCACGCAGCTGACACCATTGGCTTAAAAGGAGGGTCTATTTCATTTTTATGTACCCTTGGAATATCAAAACATACAATAATTACTGTCTTATAACAGTTAATATATGGTATTAGGCACGTTATGAAATACAAGAATTACTGGCTTATAACAGTTAACATCACATGGTACTAGGCACATTGTAAAATACAAGAATTGCTGGCTTATAATGCTTAACATTACATGGTCCTAGGCATGACAGCCAATAAGAGTAATGAGCACTGAGAGGTATGTTCCCAAAATACAATTTATGTTATTTTGAGTGGACCATTATATACCAATGAGCAGCAAAGATTTTGCAATGAAACCATATTCTCCTAGTTATTTATTTATTTATTGTTTTATGGCATGGTGTGAACATAATTTTGGAATAAACTACTAGGGTAACCTTGTTGCTGCAGTTTTGTTTTCTGGTGGATGTCTGTTTTACACGAGGTACTACTTGGGTAAACGCAATCATTTCTTTACCTTTTGTATATATAAAAATGCTATATTTTATATTTGATGGAGAGGCATTATGTTGCACTGAACAATGTAAATTTTCATTTTAACCATAACACTAAGCTATGCAAGGCATGAGATATTTACATTAAAATTTAGCTCCCTTCTAAAAAGGTCATTTTTAAATTAATAGTGCAACTTATTTTTCTTCTTCCTTTGAATATCCCATGTGTCTGTCAGGTTCCTTAAATAGTCAGACATGTCTGAAGAATTTAATAAAACTATTTCCAGTGCATTTTTGTTTTTGTTTTTGGCACATATTTGCTGTACTATAGCATTATTTGATTACATAACTTCAGGAGATATTCACTGCAACTCTTTCCTATCACAGTTCTGTTTCTACATTCTTTTTGATGGAATGTGTGTGACAATTTGGTTACACTTACTTATAAATTTTAGTTTTGACATGTTTGTCTCGTACAACCATCTGTGATTTTCCTCTTTGCAGTTTTCATTAGGTAAATTCTACCTCAAAATGCAGACTTTAATGTACTATCACAAATGCAGTTGCTGTTCTGTCGGTCAGCTTGATTATTTAAAAGGACGTGGAATAATAATCCACATATGAGAAATGCATGACATCGCCAAAATGGAATAAGTCAGTAGGCATACAACTCCTTGAATGATATAAAACTAGTTATGCTATCATCTTCTCTTTAGAATTGTTATTATGGCTTGATTTGCAGATAGCACAGATCTGTTCTGCTTGTTATATTATAGTTGACATTCAAGGGCAAAATTGTATCTATTTTCTCTTTCTTTACAAAAGTGACTTTACTCAATCCATTCTATTTATTCTCTTTGCTTACTGTTGTAACCTCAGCTATATCCTTCCTTGTTTGTCCCTATTCACCTTCTTTGGACTGTACAAGATATTATTTGTACCTAATATTTCCCTAGCAAACGTACTAATCCTGTACGTAAATCCACATAGTTATGCAACATATCATTGCAAAGGCTGTCTAAAATATATGATATTTTGCCAGTCTGTTACTGATTTTGAATACATGAAGTTTTTGCTTTCACGCTACAAGTTTGCTTTACTGTGACTAGCCAGGCCCTACATTACTCAAGAAAACATAAGAAAGCTTTCAATTTTTTAACCACAATTAGTTGAAAAAAGAAGACAACGCTTTTTAATTTGCAGTCATGTCAACAGTTTTTTTTCCCTAATGGTGCAGCAGGCTAGTTAGAATAAGTTAATGACATGTATGCAGCTCGCCTCAGAGCTAAGAACCCTAGCTTTTAAATATAATTGTCTTAAGCATTATAGCATTCTATTGTAAATGAGGAGAAGGTGAAGCAGCTATCCTGGTAAAATAAAGTAAATAGGAGATGCTTGACCAAGTTACTGTAGTGGTGGCCAAAGAAACATTAAAATAAGTAAATAAAAATAGGAATCTGACAGTAACTCACTTTCCTTTCTTAAACAAACAAGACATGTTTTAAGACATTTTATACTGTATATAATCATTTTCAGTTGGTTACAGAAAGTTATTCCTGAATGTTTTAAGTAATTATAATTAATTAGTGCAAGTAATTATAATAATTAATTAGTGATGTGGTTTAAGACTATAGGGTGTTAGTGAACTGCTTCTTTCTTTTCGCATTTGATTTCAACAGATGTTAATTCCTACTGTATGATTCTGGGAAAGTCACTAAACCAGACAGTGCTCTGAAGGAGTTGGGCTAGGCTTCTCAGGTGTCTCCAAGGTGGAGTGAGGTGCAACCATATAGATAAAACCGTTTTAGCAAACCTCTTTTCATCAAGGATTCAATGGAGCAGTGTACATTTGCTTGATAACAACAGTATACTAGAAAGGCTTACTTCAACAAGAGTAAGTGATGACTCCATAACGCACAACTTAGTCACTGTAAAATAAAGCACAACAAAAGTGAACACTAATGAACATGTTTTGTTTATGACAAATTACGTAACTTGATCTGGCAAGTGCTAGGGACAGAGACACTGGGAGGATGACAAGTACACACACAGGAAAGTGCAGTTTCCTTTAAGAGCACACAGAGATCACAGTCAGTCTGGGGCTGGTTTCTCCCTCTTTTTCCAGATCCGCAAGAAGACTCCTCACTGGCACAGCTGTAGGATTGAGATCTCAGCCAAGTGGCCAAGCCAAAACCTCCAGCACTCTATGTCCAACCAGTGCTTCATGTCCCTGCCCAAGTAGCTGGCACACACATACACGCTTTCAGATTTGATTTATATACAAAGACACACACCTGGGAAAGGCTGGCACAGGTTTACTAGCTATACCCCTGTCTGCCAAGACTATAAGGTAGTTCCAGCTGCCACCAGCCAACTCTTTATCAGCTACTATAAGGCCCTTAACAAAGGGTGTTCAATCATACTGTATAATGTTACTAATAATCCAAATGGCAGTTTTGACCACAAGCCAGGCTATTTAGGAGTGGCCTATACAGTGTCACCAAATAGATGTGCAAGTACGCTAAGAGCTTAAATATGTCTCACAAATATCAGCCACAAAGATAGGTTTAAATATATTTAATAATAAATAATAAAAGAACAAGACAATACTCAATCAACACAGTTACTTCACAGTTCAAAATCACAGGAAATATTTTAAAACATCATGCCAGGATAGTCTCAAATGAATACAGAAAACATCTAAACTAATCTTTACTGTATTCCTATCTATATCTAAAAGAGATACTATACCCTAAATCTTACTTACAGAGCAAAGGAAGTGCAGATGTTGATCATGAGTAGTAGATGCTCTTACTAGGTCCAAGACAAAATACAAAATGCACACATTCTCTCTCTGAGAGAGTTCGCAAATTGATATCAAACATCACTGCTGGGCCAACTTGGATGACATCACTCTTTGTCACCTGACTTCATTTCCCAGGCTAAACAAAAGCCTAACAGAATTTCACATCTCTGTGTTAAAAAAAAAATATCTCTCAGATGTTTGCCAGATCTTGGAAGTCGTAAAACAATAAACATTTTACATTTTAAACCTAGTAATTTTCTTTCAAAACAATAGAAACACTTCTAGCTCTAGACAGTGTGTCTGCTTCTGCATTGAACCTGAGAGATAACATCTCTTGTTCATTGCCCAGCTGTAAAGTAACTTAACCTCAACTATTCTTAAGTTTTGCAAGTTAATCTTCTATGTTCCAACAGGGTATGCTGTGGGTTACATTCTTGAAGCTCAGTACACAACATACAGTTCTATATAAATCATATCAATATTCACAAATGACACAGAATTATTTACAAAATTCCAGATAGCTGGGCTGGCAGCATGTCATTTAAGATGGCCGGTGGTGCTCCATTCAATGTTGTCTGATTTCAGATTGCAGATTAATGCATGTATTCAATAATGCTCATATGTTGGCACAAAGAAGTTATGGTGCATGTGCATATGTGTGCAGAAAAGGTTTCCAATTAGATTTAAGAGGATGGGCACTTTGTACAAAATTAAAATTGCTGAAATGATCCAGCTGATTACATTAACTTAATGATCTTTCATATATGTTATTCTGTCTAACAAGCAATGTGGATTGTTTCCCTTTTACTGAGTGCTGTATAGGTGTAGGTATATGAGCAATACCCCCAATTCATCAGAAAGTATATAAAGGGAAATGTGATATAATAGTCATGCTCATCTAATAAATCATGACTGTTGCTTTTGTAGTTTGGTAACCTTGATATTATCTTTCTGCTAGTTTTCATGCAGAATATTACTAAGCTTTCCCTGTCTGGATAGACTGTTAAGCATCTGTATCTTAAGAAAATTACAGGTGTGTGTTTATAAAAAAATGTGGTGGGGTATCATTTTTATTATGATTTTACAAGTGAGTTTCTTTTTTTGCGGGGGAGATAACTCAATAAGAAAAGTCTTAGTATGGCCCATCTATGATTCTAACAATGAGGCTTTTAAAACCACTGTATGTTGCATATATGAAAATGGGTATAGAAAATCATTCTGTTGCAGAATTTAAATAAGTAGTTGGCAGGCAAGTGGTCAGCATTTTTCTTATGTTATTGCAGAAGAAGATGTATAGATTGAGAATGCATTAAGTGCATGAAGTGTTCCATATCAAACTATTGAGGCTGCTATACATGACCCTTAGGCATAACCCCTGAGATTTACATGAGTTTATGGGACTGAAGAGGCTGAATGTGAGCACACTGCTGTTTAACCAAAACATAATGTTGTCAGTGTGAGAGTTGACACCAGGCTAAAGGAAAGTTGAAGATGTAAAATATACTTTTTACTTTCTTTTTCTTCTCTTTTCTTTGTTTGCAATCAAAGTGTTGTTCTCATGGGTATGTTTGTTTGTTTTTTGCCTTAATGAATATCAAAGAAAAAGGAATGGCTTTGAAGTGTGTTGGAGCTTCATACTTGGTGTCTTGTATTGTTAATTTTACACATTTGAAATACCAGTAACTGTTCTGATGGGATATAATTGCTATAAAGACTTATCACTAAGACATCAGGGGAGATTCAGGATTCTAGTATACTGATGTGGATGTGTATGCCAAACTCTGCAGTGCATTGAAGAATAAAAGAACTACGTATGGACGAATGAAAAGCTATTTATTTTCTCCAGCAATATAATAATGTCATATCTACTGAGGGCAGAGGAAAATATGGTATATAACTGTATGCTCTGAAGAAGAAATGTTACAAGTGGATGATGCTGTCGTGTTTTTGAGGAACCATCTTTAAGTACTAGTTATTAATTTATCTAGAGTAATTATTCACATAGTAAGATCTGTGCAAGAAACTAAGATATCTTGAGCGTAGGCCTTTCTGTATGCATCCTGTCTTTTTTATTGGCATATATTATATTTCTCTTTACATGCCAACCTATGTATATATTTCTCTGTGTTTGTACTATTATTTAAAAGTATATCTGTTAATATTTAGGTTCTTGTGGCTGTCATGTATTTATTGATATTTAATGTTTCAGTTCTTCTGGCTGACATGTATTTGCTGCTAGGAATATGTCTACACTGTTCAGTCAGCTGTGTGAATGGCTTGTTAGCAGTCCCTTCAGGATGTGGAGATTGGAAGCCCATACCTGTGGAGGTAGTGTGCATTCCCTGTATTCTCTTGTACACTGTAAACTAATTGAAACAGACTTGTGTGCACTTTATTACTTCATTTGTGGCTTGTAGTAGTGGGATTCAAACCTATTATCTGCAAACCATGTTGATATCAAAGGATGGCATGCAATCTGAATGTCACAATGGTGTATTCCACTGTCACATTTTCTGTCAGTTTGTGCCAGCTCACCATCGCATTTGACAGCAGTGGTGCAAGCCACGTTTCTCACTGTGTATCTACTGTATGTTCATTTAAGCCCAGCTCTGTGCTGCAGAGCGATGTAACTCTTACTGCAGCTATGGAGCTCAGACTTCATTTGGTGGCCTTGGCATAGGAGGATCCAGACAGGTAGGAGGAGTGAATGGGCATGACCCACTCTTCTCTATTTGGAATGGAAAGAGTTGTAAGTACTTGTGGTACACAGAACTGGCACAGTTTCCACTGATGGAGACAGGAAAAAAACAGTATCCTTGCCTCGTGGAGATGGCAGGTTAGCTTGGCAATAATTAACATAGCGGAAGTGAGAAGTTACCCTTCATGGGCAGCATATTGCATGTTCTTCCATGGTGCTTTGTTATGCAGGTAGGATCAAGGTAAGCAGAGAAAAGATAAACCAACCGTGAAGGCTGCTTAGATGATATCCTCTCCTGTCCAACTCTCACCTCAGTGATGGAGAATTTATACTTCAATTGATCAACAGGGGCTGAGGGCGGGCAGACAGAGGGTGCAAAAAAATAGCAAAAAATGTATATTTTCATTTAGTACTATATATAGGATCATAGGAGATTACTAATCAGCCCAAAGGTCATTTAAGTCTAGCCATTTCAACCCAATGTAATACAGTAGAGGTACCACTCAATACCCATGATCAGATTTAGTAATAACTGCCCATGTCCAAGAGGGTTGTGAGCACTATCCCCCATAAGAATTTATGGTGCCCCATCCTCTCATCCAGCTTCCTCTTGAACAGTGCCATAGAGGAGCTTTGTTTCACATGAATTGGTAGCCTGTTCCAAAGACGTGGCAGTTACTGGGAGATAAATCTATCCCTCCAACATGTTTTATTTAAGTTCCAGGCCATATGCAAGTCCCTGGAATGGGTAGCCCTAGACCCATTTGATTTATGGATATGCAGTAAGTTCATTAGGTTTGGGTCTTGGGTTGCTCTGTAAGCCAGGCATAAGTCTCCTTTAAGAAGTCTGTACAATATGGAGTATAGTGACAGGGATTTTAGTCAGCCCATGTAAGGCACATGCTGGAGGCTCTTGATCTTCTTTGTTAGAAACCGCTGTGGTCTCCCTGACTGCTGTAGATGCTTAGTACAGTACATACTGAATGGGTCATTATACTCAATTATGGGCTGGATAAGTGCTGAGTATGGGGGGGTTATAACTTCTTTTGCTCTTGAGATGGTGCCTTTACTAATCAAGTGAGCTATGTAGAAAGCTTTCCTTACAATGCTAGTCAAGTGGTGGTCGAAGTTAAGGTCGCCATCAGCATGTGATCTCAAGTTCCTTACCACTTCATGGGTACTTAGGGTATTGTTATTGATATGATAGTGTGAAGGGACATTGTTTGTGCTGAAGGGAATGATGGTGCATTTATTTGCATTGAGTTAGAGACCGTAACCTAATACACAAGTAGTTGGTCTGTGGGACACCATCCTGGTGTATACTGACATAATTTGGGGATTCAATGATTACACCTGGTTTGCATTAGTCTGCAAACTTGGTCAGCCACATCCCTTTAGTTTTGACCTGAACTTCTGAGAAGTATATACAAACAGTAGGGGGCCCAGCACTGACTCCTGTTGCACCCTGCTGGTAACAGGTCTGCTGGCTGATGTGGAGTCACACATTTTGATGGTGTGTCCAGTTTGTGAGTGAGTTGCCAACCCATTTTCTTCCCTGCCATCTTCTCAGTAATGCCATGAATTACATTTAGGCAACCATCACTGTATTTTCTGTGTAAACACCACCATATTCATCTGGTGCATGATGTTACAGCTCAAGTGGTAGGTGTGCAGTGAATGCTGCATATCTGTTTCTACCTTGGGTGACATAAACCTTAAGTTGTCACACCCACCATTGAAGCAGATACCTTCTGTTGAGCCTGCAGTCTCTGCCTTGGATTGTAAATGCAATGCATTCCTTCCTGCTCCATCTAACTCTAGCAGCACCAGGACTGCTAACTTAATCCAAGTCATTTATGTCAAAGTTATTGATCCATCCCTCAATACTATGAAGCAGGCTGTAGGCTGCAACAGGGAAAACATACAGTACACCATGGTGGAACTGTAGCTCCAGGTTTTATCACTGTGAAATGGAAATCATCTCATTTTTGCATCTTGGTCATTATTTAGTCTCCACAGTTAAATACTGTACCCCTACAGTCAGATAATGCTGCTAGGTTGTTACTGTAAAGAAGCTTGTGGTTTGCTCAGCCTAGCTATTTAAAAACAATAGAACAATGTTAAAGGGACGGTATAACTTTGACATGATTCTTTTACTCACTCATAACTAAAACTACAGGAAATGCTGTTGTACAGAAATTAATTATAGTGCAAAAACTAATGCAGCATTTGCACTACAGATTGAATAAAACAGTAATATGATGGTTGTCATATTAAATATCACCTTCACTGCTTTCCACAATACATTCATTTCAAACCACTGAGTCATTATGAGTTAATATTCATAAATATAATGACTAATAGCATAATAAAAGTACTAGATGCAAATCAAAAGTTTTATTAAGATCTGCAAAAACACATTTCGAAGGTGTTAGCTGAGGTGCCAGCATGTGTTTAGCTGATGTTAATAAACCTTATGACTTGTGCCTAGTTATACTTAAATTATGTAATGAAGTGTATGTTCTTAGTATCTATATTATACTGGAGGAAATTTTGTAGTGTCCCGTACACATGACAATTCAAAGTAAGATTCCCTCAGCCAACTGAATTAAGCCCAACAGCATATAGTCAGAATATTCTCTTCTTAAACATTTCTGTGGGAATGATGCCAACTGCAGCAACAACAAACAATTTACAAAAACAGTCAAATTCTGACAGAGAAATACTGTGATTTCTTTTTCAAAAGAAGAAGCATAAGACAGTGTCACATTCAAAACATTCGCTTACTAAAACAAAATAGATGTAGTTAATCTGAAAACATGTACAAACTTTCCCTAGATGCCCTGTCACTGTGCTAATTCATTAAAATAACAATTACCCCTTCACATTTTATAGAACTTTTTCCATTTTTAGGCAAATGCCACAGAAGGACTAAATAAAGTAAAAGCAAAATATCAATAAATAAATATCGCACACATTATCAAACATATCAGAATGTAAGAATATCATAGGGTACATAGAGAAATTAATAGGATTGACAAATCAAGTATTTCTCCAATTCTAAGCAATACTTGAAGCTTACGGTAGAGATAACTTCAGAGGGCAAAAAAGACATTATAGTGAGTAAGAGTGAAACAGTGCAGCAACTCCAGAACATACATCTGGAATAAAGTATAAAAGGTATCATGGCTTTGTTTATATTCTGAAATGTCATCACTGGGACATAAATTATTTAGTGTGTGTGTGTGTGTGTGTGTGTGTGTGTGTGTGTGTGTGTGTGTGTGAGACTCTGTGCCTATATAAGTAGACTCAGTAAAAAAAAAAAAAAAAAAAAACATATTGTGTAAATTTAATGAAAAATGGATGAAAAGTGTGGCCATATAGCCATAAAAGAGATATTCAATTCACATTTAAAGCAGGATCCAAGACAGAGGTTGAAACATGTTTAAAGAAAACTACCAGATTTTTGTAAATAAAATCACTCAACCAAAATGTGAGTTGTTTAAGGTTCTGTGATTATAATTTGATCAAATGTGGAAAAACAGTGCTTATTTGATGGTAGATGACCCACAAAAAAGCATGTTTTATTTGCATGCACACACACACAGGAATGAAAAGAGCTGTATATAAAGGGTCCATTTTAGTCTTCCATTTGGGAAAGAGACAGGCTTAACTGTTACAAGTAAGAACTCTTTGGCCCACTCATTCCCTAACCGGTGAGCCCTATACATACACTTTATGAGTCATTAGCTGGGTACTGTTGGAAATTCATGTCTGAATTTTACAGAGGATATGTAATCTTAGACATAGTTATTAGAAAACGCAATAAAGAAATCATGTTGAATAATCATTAAAAAGAAATCTTTAAAGAACCTCCACAATGTTTATATAATGCTACTTGCTTGAGGATATCTGACAGCTCAAAAACAAAACATGATGAGAAAGAGCATCCTTGCATGATTTAGCATCTAAATTTACTCCCTAGAGAGTACAAACTGTAGAACATCCATGCTTGACGATTTATTAGGCTATAAATAAGTGTGTTGCTCATGGGATCAACTTATTTTCATTTATACCAATCATAATCTATTATGTTTTTTTACAGGCTATGAAAGATAAATGACTGTGATATTTGTTTTTTTCTACTTTGGAATATGTTTACTATATGTTATATATCACTGAACTCTAATCTGAATGCAGTTTACTTTGTTGGTGTATGGGGATTGTAGGAAGGTTATATAGGAAGAGTCAATAAGAAAATGAAGGCATTTTTTAAATACAAATAATGAGGAAACTTCTCTGTGTGGAAGATCTAAGATTCCCTAGAGTTCAGGCACCTAATAAAAACCATACTGTGAATATCCAACCTAATATCAGGTGGTAGAAATACTTTCTTTAAAATCTTTCCAAAGTATAAATCCACTAGTGAAAGTAGGGAAGCACAAGCTTGTTCAAATTGAATCGTCTTTATTAAAAACATACAAACAAGCGATCCAAATAGTAGTTGAAAAAACAATAAAGTGAAGAAATTCACTATTTCATTTATATACCTGTTTCAAAGCAAGGGGGTGGTTTACTAGGGTAGCTGTGTTTTAAAAAGACAATTATTTATTTAATATTTGTTTACTGGGAAAGTCCAACTTGGAACAAAGCCAATTTTCAGTGAAGGCCCAGGGAGAAACACTCCAGATGCATGTCTTTGTAATGTGGGAGGAAACTGGAGTACCCAGAGAAAACCTACATGAATGCAGGGAGGACATGCAGACTCCGCACAGAAGGCATTCCAGCTGAGAATCTAACTGACAAACCTGTTGCTGTTAGGCGACAGTGCTACTGCTGCACCACTGCGCTGTCACATTTAGCATATTTACTTGTTAAATACCCTTTTCCCCATATACTAGTGTGATATTCGAAAAAGTGCTATCCTACTTCAAGGTCTGTGATACCAACATCAGCTTCTTGTTTCTTTTCTAATGTGCAAATGACATTAAAGTCAGTACAGTTTGCTTGACTAGTTTCCAATTGACAATGTGAATGGATATTGAAGTCTCCCCAACCCCTGATATTCTTGACAATCCAGAATGCTGCCAGCTGGAGATACATAACCTTGGAATCAGAAATATACCGTTTTGTAACCAAGCAAGGGCCATCACAGAGATGCTGCAAGTAGTGATGTGGCTTGATGGAAATTGTCCCTCGATAAGTTGGAAATTCATAATCCAAGCAGTAACATTAAGAAACCTACTCATGGAAAAGACTGAGCCAGCAGGAAAGAGCTTCATTTTGTGACTGTGGCTAAGGAGGCCTCAAATCCTACTAGAGAGCATGTGGCATGCATGCAACTACACAATCCGTCATCTGTGGCTCACATACTAACATGGAGAATTAACCATCAACCCCACCCCAACACACACACACACACACACACACACACACACACATATATATATATATATATATATATATATATATATATATATATATATATATATACACACACACACACACACACACACACACACACAAAATTAATGTTGTTGACACTGATCACTGCAAACCTCCTCACCTGTGCATGCAATGACAACTTATTTTTGTGTCAGGTTTGCCATTTAGCTGAAACACCTGATATCCTTAAAAGATGATTTGCATATATCCCATGAGCCCCCTGAAGCAAGAGGTTTAAGATATCACACAGTTGGAAGTCTAGCTTTGCTAGATTTTTCTTTTTGTGTTTTTTAACCAGTTGGTTATCTCTGTGATCTTTTTACTCTTTGTTTAAATAGACTAGTACATGGTGCCACTTGAACTGGCTATATGTTACTTAGTAGTTAATGTTTGTAAACAAAGAAGGGGACAAATCTAAAAAGCTTGTTTATACCCAACTAACTTTGGGAGTAAATGTCAGAGAGTTGTAGTGTATATAGTAACCAAGGAAATCAAACATGGTCTGCCTTCCTCCCCCCCCAAAGCGGGGCTTATGTATAATGTGCAGAAGCTGTCAAATATTTAAGCTATAAAACTATGTGAACTTTTCCACCTGACAGAGCTTTCTGCATTTTTCTAACTTACTATATCACAAAAACTGTGATGATGCTCATCAGTAAGGCTGCCATGTGTTACAAGTTCATAAGTTCAGAATAACAGAGTTTAGGCCCTAAGGCCATAGATGAACTCTGACTCCCTAAAGTTAGGAAGATAAACTTCCATTTCTACACAAGAGTCTAAGTTCCTTTTGAAAAGTTCTACTATGTTGACATCAAATGGAAATAGGTAACCTAATCCATATTTATTTTATGTATTTGAATATATCTCTAAGTTAAATATAGCTTTCACTTTTGCATTTTTAGTGCTTTATAAGTCCATATTAATTTACATTTGTAATTTCTGTGGTGTGGAGTTGATTCTGTTGCATGCATCTGAATTCATGAGTTAAGTTTGCAGCAGATCAAGTTAGTTTGGTGAATTTTCTTTGAACAGACTTGGTTCAGCTCTCCATCAGAGTTTATACAGAATGAGTTATAATCTAGCAGATGTCTGACAAATGGCTTGTACAGTTTAACCAAAAGTTTTTCATCTCTGGTAGATATATTTCTCAATTATATGCCAGTCTATGTCACGGCTGTAGTAATGTTTTTTATATTCCGACCCAGGAAAATGTGTTTGAAATAGTGATGCCCAGGTCCTTATAACTGTTTACTTCTACTAAAGTGGAATGTAATAGAGAAACTGGATGTCTTAACAATATTATTATGAAAGTACATTATTTTGCATTTATTAGAACTGAAGCTAATACCCGTTTCCTTGGCCCACAATGCTAACTTAGTAAAATTTAATGACATAACATCTAAATCCTTTTTATTTACAATAGCAAACCACATTTTACAGTTGCCAGCATATGTATTAAGCCAGCAGGATTACAGTAGCAATGCTGGCCCTAAGACAGAATCCATTAGCCCTCCAGAGACAACATACAATTTTCCTGACTGTTACTCTTGCACAATTACAGTTTCACTGCACCCAGTTAACCAAGTTATGATCCAGTTAATCAGAAATGGATTATATCTAGTTTTATTCAATGCTTGGTGTATTATACTTTGTGGCAAAGAATCAAATGCCCTGGCTAAATCAAGGAATGTAATTCCACAGGCTAGAACATAATCAGTTGTTAAAGGTATTTGGTCATAAAATTCCCCCAGGTTTATTAGTGTGGAATTGCCTTTAATAAAACTATGTCAACTTAAATCAACCAATTCCTTTTTTTTATTTTTCTCATGTAGTAGATCAGCAGAATATCATTGGAAGCACTGACCCAGACTTGATCTTAAACTCAGTGATCTTTAGTTTTTAATTTCAGGTTGTTTGCCTTTTTTAACTGGCCTTATATTAGATCGTTTTTATATAAAAGGAATTGTATTTGCACCAGGGAAGTTGTTACAGGGTAACCGTCTGAAATGTTATGACCTGTTTCAGCGAATCCCTGAATAAAGACTGGCAGAAAAAAAGGACTTGCATATACCAATTTCAATATTGCCATTTCTCAGAATATTCCATTCTCTCAGATGAAAGGTATGATGACCCCTCTCTGGACCAGTGATCAAGGAGCCTCAATCCTCACTACCGACACTGGATAGGGATGTGCACTTGGAATACAAATGGATTCACTGAGTATTTCCAGATGCAGACCTCTCTGTATCAAGCACAATTTCCCTTAAGAGCACACAGGGAACACATTCTGTCTGTGTCTCAGTCCAGGTCCCCAATAAAATTCCCCACTGGTACAGTTGGTGGGTTAGGTCTTCGGTCAGAGTGTCCTAGTCAAGTCCTCCAGCACCCTGTCTGTGAACCTAGTTCTTTGTTTCCCTGCTCCAAGTTCCTGACACACACACACACACACACACACACACACACACACACACACACACACACACACACACACACACACTGTGAGATTTGATTTTTCACATGTGCCCACACACACACACACACACACACACACACACACACACACACACACATACACACACACACACTTTGGAAAGTCTGGTACAAATTTACCTGCTGTGCTATCTTCTGCCCAGAGTATATGGTAGTTATCACTGCCACCAGACACTCCACAACCAACTATTCTAAGGCCCTTCACAAAGGGTGTTCAATTATATTGTGTAATATTAATACTAATACAAATGATAGTAGATGACCAAGACAGCTAGACCATCTGGAGTGGCCCACACAGTGTCACCAAATAATAAAAGAGCATAAAAATACTGAATTTATATTTACAGTCAAATCACAGGAAATAGTGAAAATAACACTGATGGACAGACTCGGAGAAATAAAGAAAAACAATATTTAAACTAAGCTTCACTATATTTTTCTGACTGGATCTAGGAGAATTACTATTCCCTACTTACTTAATAGAGCAAGGCAAATGATGTGGTGAATGGTCCTTCTTGTTGTCAGGCCAAAGACAGAATACTCAATACTGAGAGAACACTCTTTGTAATATAATTTCCAGGATGGATGACAGAATGACCTCATCTGGTTACCTGACTCAAGATTCTCACAGTATCCCCCTTTGAAGCTGAGACAGGAATTCAAAATAGATGGCCACAATCATCGTCATCATCATCATCATCATCATCATCATCATCGTAGTCATCTTTCAGCTGTTCCCATTAGGGGTCGCCACAGCGGATAATCTGTTTCCATTTCTTCCTGTCCTCTGCATCTTGCTCTGTCACACCAACCACCTGCATGTCCTCTCTCACCACATCCATAAACCTTATCTTGGCCTTCCTCTTTTTCTGTTACCTGGTAGCTTCATCCTTAGCATCTTTTTTCCAATATACTCAGCATCCCTCCTCAGCACATGTGCAAACCAACATAATATTGCCTCTCTGGCTTTGCCTCTAAACCTTCCAACCTGGGCTGACCCTCTAATATACTTATTCCTAATCCTGTCCACCCTCGTCACATCCAGTGCAAATCTTAACATCTTTAACTCTGCCACATGCAGCTCTAACTCCTGCCTTTTTGTCAATGGCACTGTCTCCAACCCATATAACATAGCTGGTCTCACTACCCTCTTGTAGACCTTCCCTTTCACTCTTACTGGTACTCGTCTGTCACAAATCTCTCCTGACACTCTTCTACACCCACTCCAGCCTGCCTGTACTCTCTTCTTCACCTCACTTCCACACTATTACTCTGAACTATTGAGCACAAGTATTTAACGTCATCCACCTCCGCCACCTCTACTCCTTGCATCCTCACCATTTCTCTGTCCTCCCTCTCATTCACACACATATATTCTGTCTTAGTCCTGCTGACCAGATGGCTACAATACACCTTTAAATGTTTATGGCAGTGCCTGGGGTTCCCCTCCTATTACTCAGTGAATGAGCAAAGTCTTCTTCCAGACCTACCATCTTCCATCCTGTTCAGCAGACTGGGGTGCCATGTTTATGGCTTAACAGCTAACTTAATTTCAAGGATTTTCCAAACTAAGTGGATTGAGGTTAACTGCTTCTCTCCAGTGTCCTTTGATAACATATATGCAGACAATTCCAATACATTTGTAAGACAAGCATCATATATATATATATATATATATATATATATATATATATATATATATATATATATGTATCAGTTTGATGTTCAAAGGACAGATCATTCTTTACAGAACTTCAGCTGGCTGTGCTGGCACTAGCCCATATCATCACAAAGGGCAATCTCAGAGTTGGTATATATAAGTGTAGAAGATGGTGAAGCATGGCTTGCAAACCTCTGCAAAAAACAAGCTTGAAAGAGAAGGAAGATGTTTTGTATTCATTCTTCTCCTGCATTTTTGGTCTTTTGTTTTTTGGTATTTTTGGTCTTGTTGAAGATATTATATAATGCATGGACTAGGTTAGATAATGAATTATCAATCATAATTACAACAATTTTATCTGGACCCATTTAGGTACTTTTATTTACTCCTCAAACTGCTTTCCTTATAGTGCTTTTGGAAACTGGACAAATTGTCCCCCTTTAATATTGTGTTGCATATATTATCATTGTTTGAATTTCTATCATTCCCACCTGCACTGACAAAAAGTTTATTAAACTCATTAACTATTGCGTTCAGATCTGTACTAATTCAATTTTTCATTTATATTCAGAATAAAATTTCTTTTTTAATAAGTATTAATTTAGCTATAATATGTATTTTATAATATTCTCTTAACCTTAATTAAGTTTTAAAGTTCATTCATTATTTTTTTTCAATTTTTGTTTTTACTCATAAGTGTTCTGTTCTGCCTTTCCTTTTGTTTATGCATCTTAAATTAATTTTATACTGTACTATCTTGGAAAATTATTATTTTTTGAAAGGTTGTTAGTTCCATCTTCTATTGCAGTATTCTAATATACTGTTACCAAAATCTGACATATGAACCCCTCTCTTGCAAATATTTCCATTTAATGTGGTTCAGTTCATCCCTTATATTATCATACTATACTATTTTCTAATTATATTTCTTATTATTAATTTGACAGCTTTTTGAAGTACTGATTCTAAAACATATAAAATTATGATCAGATTTCCATAGTGTAGGCCAATTTAAGTTTACTTAATATCATTTTCAGTATTAGTTGCTAATAGGTCTAATATGTTAAGTCTTCTACTGTTATTGTCAACCATTCAGCAAAAAAAACACAACATGAAAATACATATCTATAAATTTCTGAGCATTATGTTGACTTAACAGAAAGTAGCCTTCAACTACTCATTTGATAATTAAAATCCCTAACAGTAAAGTATTAGTTTGTTTTAGAAATTGATCTATATAATTTAGGCATTTAAGAGGTTAGTGTTGTCCGTTCTTGGTGTCTAATAACTTAGTATTAATCTCATGATTGGAAGACCAACAGCAAACACAACATGAAAACGAACATATTTATATGTGGGGGGCATCAAACCCCACAACCCCCACCATGGGAGGCTGTGCCCCCCCCCAACTAAATATTCTAACTCCGGCACCACACTACAGTCGGGGGCAGGTGTGACAAAATGGACAGCCGATTTCTTTCCCTTGGTAAGAAATCAATGTTTTGGCCATTCTACTAATGCAGCGTTTTGACATTTTCATGTCGAATAAAGGTGTTTCGACATTTTCAAGTGTTGATAATCTGTATAAGACCCTGTTTTAAATTATGAATGAATATAAACTGTCACTATTTCCATTTCTTCATTTGTTGAAATTAACTAGACTGTAAAGACTATAGATCTATAAAGTAGGACAATATCACTTTCTCCTCTGTTATGCTGTCTTAAGCAATAATACTTATTATATTCCAGACAGTATATCTCAAATGAATGCCATGCCTCCACTTTTGCAACAATCATACAATCTTCATTTTGTAAAATAAATTGTACTACATCATGCTCATTTTCAACACCTAACTTATTACAAAGGAAATGTTTAAAAACTATTTAACATTAGTTTTTGTTGTTTATTGATAAATTTCTTCAAATAGACTTGATTGTTTCAAAAATGTTTTCACTCAAATAGCTTCACTTAAAAGTGCAAGCCCTCAGGTGTGAACACTCACCTGTCATATAGATACTCCTCCCACTGTATTATTCTGCTATTAAACAATAAACGTAACTGCCTTGACAATGTGTTGTAAAGATGAACAATATATAAAACGTAAGTATTTCATCCCAGAGAAGGCATTATCTTACTTAACATTGCATTTGTATAATTAAAATTCCTTCTCTATATTTTTTTTCCAAAGTTTTAAAGATTTCCAAAACCTGTTTTCTTTTTTTTTTTTTTTTTGAACATATGTTGTAGATATGTTATTGCTGGACTTGGCAATTTTGTTTTCAACAGGTAAAATGTAATAACTTTCATGTTCAGTTGACTAACTTGCAAAGCTAATTTCACGACCACAAAAATTATTTCATTTGTCAAACTCACCTTCTACAGTTCATAAAATACATACGATTTTCTGTACACAGTTTTGTTTGCTACCTGATGTAGCATACATCCAAAAACAAGTGTGCATATCATTACAACATTTTGGCTTTAGGAAGTAAATTGATTATTATTTCATAACTACAGATTCATTTTTCCCAGATAGCATTTATCCTTATAGTACCCATTAAAATCTTCTATCAAAATCTTCAACTTTTAAAAGTCTTAAATATATGCTTATAACTTCAAGTTGTTAAGGGATGCAAATGTGAATTACTCTATAATATATATATATATATATATATATATATATATATATATATATATATCTTTATTTATTTATTTTCTCTGAAATTTAGATCTAATACCCTCTGTCCCACTGAATGACTTTATGGTGCAAGCTGTTTGATGTTAAGTGGTACATAAAACTGAGGATTTTTAGTGGAGCAAAGTCCCTCAAATCCCACATACACACCCTGTACCTGTTTAATAATATAGACATCTCTGAGGCTACAGTGAAAATGTTGGTATTATTTATTAAGCATTTCCAAACTGACTGTCTGTTCTGTTGGTCTTAACTGAATGGGTTTTGTTGTATACTCTTTTAAGACAACAAATGAATGCTAGTAACCCCCTTACCTCTCCATTCTAAATGTACAACCTGAAGCCTTCAGTGATGCCAACCAATAATTCACCAACACTGGAAATTCCAGTGCTGCCTAGCATGTTTCAAATTCTGCTGATGAACTGAGAAGTGCTGTCAGACTAATATTGTAGGTCAGTACGGATACTGATGATGATGAATCAAAGGCAATTTCAACAAGCACTTATTGTTTCATTGTGTTACTATACTGTGACATACAATTTGCAAACTTTCATCTGTACATTTCTATTGATAAACTCTGAAACTAAAATTATGCAACAGTGTCCTGCATGCCATTTCCTGTAAGATGTTTTGCAGTTCTAGGAGGATAGTTAACAAAATACTTCCACAAGCTGTGTTTCATGGAAGAGAGGAGGAGTTAATATGGTAAAAGGATTACCTGTGTGAATGAGATGCATTTATCTGCATATGCAGAAGATACACAATTTCAATGCTTAAAGAGGTACAATTGGAAGTATTTAGGCACCAGTACTTACAGGGATGCAGTTGGGAATATTTAGGAACCAGTACTTACAGAGATGCAGTTGAGAGTATTTAGGCACCAGTGCTTAGAGATACAATTAGGAATATTTGTACAAAAGGCATAATGGCTTTAATGAATATTGTAAGTCTATCATTTATAAATGGGAAATCATTACAGCAGCAGTGGAAATGTGATCACTGATAAAATAATTTATATTGGGTTCATTTAGTGTTTGTGCATATGTAGCAAATCTGCTGAATGGATCATTGCAGAAATCAGTGTAATTTAGTGTTTGTGCATACACAGTAAAGATATTGAAGGGATCACTGAGGAAATGCTTTATATTGGTGTCATTTACAGGCATGGTAAAAGTACTGAAAGGGATCACCGGGGGAATAATTTATATTTGCGTCATTTAGTGCTTGTGTGTACATGATAAAACTAATGAAGTGATAAGAAAAGGGATCATTGAGCAAATATAATTATGTGGATTGTGACAAAATGTTTTTAACTGTTCGTCCTGGTCCCCTTCAGTGAACACACATTACACCAAATGACATTTGATAACTTTTATTAAAATTCCATAAACATAACTTTATTGACCAGCTAATATTTTTATTCATTAACTGCAGCATAAACATCCATAAAACAGTTAACTTAAGCAGCAAGACCCCGCTCATCCTGACCACGTAAGTACCATCCTTACCTCTGCTTGTTTACATTTCTTGTCAAGCAGCGTCCAACTGCACTCTTTCCTTTCCCCACTCATTGAAATGAACCTCCAACACCAGAGGGGGAACAGAAGAGGGACAAGCCTGCCCCTCTTCTCCGCCTCCCAAAAATTATAACAACCACACAATCCCCAATGCTCCAAACATGGAGGGAGGATGGTTAACAAGTTCATGCCAAAATGACTAGTGGACTCTCTATTTCTTAGGTGCCTTACTTCAACTACTTCTAACTTTTTTTCTACCACTCCCTTTCAGGAAGGGTCAATTGTATAACTGCTGCTCAGTGTGTCTTAAACCTGAATGTAATGTTATGTATGTCTAACTTTGAAAATAATTATGTTTTGTAAAGTGTTTTATAATAAGTTAGTACTATATGTGCTAAATGCTGGTATTGCTTATGACTGTAATCTGCTTGAAACTAGCATTTACTAAATGTTCAATGTGAATCATTATCTTGGAGCTTTTCTCCCCGGGCCTTCGCTGAAAATGGACATGTATCCCGTCGGACTATCCCGGTCAACAAATGTAAAATAAAATAAAATAAATAAAAATGTGATTCCTTGCTCAGTTACACTCTCACAAAACTTATTAAGCCCCTCCCTACCCTAACCTCATTTCCTTCCAATCATCTGACTTTCCTATTTAACCTTTTCCTCTCCCTCCCAGCTAGCTTCTTTCCTTACCCTCATAAAACCTATTACTACTTCTATCTAAGCCCTCACCTGAAGATGTCCCTGGATAAATTTGTTACCAAACCTCATTTGTCCTGGTCCCCTTTAATAAGCACACATTACACCAAATGACATTTGACGACCTTTATTAAAATTCCATAAGCATAACTTTATTGACCGACTAATATTTTCATTTATTAATCACCGCCTCCACATCCGTATAACAGATAACTTAGGCAGCATGACCCCGCTCACCCTGACCAAGTAAGCAGCATCTTTACCTCTGCACACTTACTTTTTACTTATCAAGCAGTGTCCAACTGCTCACTTATATTACACAACTTATTGAAATAAACATCCAACCAAATAAGCAGTGACCTCACCTCTACTTGCTTATTTTTACTTGTCAAGCAGTGTCCAACCACTCACTTGCATTTCCCAACTCATTGAAATGAAGCTCCAACACCAAAGGGGGAACAGAAGAGGGACAAGCATGCCCCTCTTCTCTGCCCACCGGGCTGACCAGGCTGTTTCCTCTCCTTCATACCAAAACTCCCAACAACCTTCCAAAACAAACCAAACTGCAGGTTAAAAAGGTAGAAGCCAAACATCATTTGATTACTCAATTCTCTGTGAACCAAACTGTATCACTGTCATCAGTCTGCCAAAACCCTATCATATAAAGCAACCAGTTGCCTAATCAGCTGAAATTAAACCAATAATCCCCCTCCAAAGCCAAAGTAATACCCATACCCTTGTAAAACCTATGTAAATCAAACATATCCTCACTTATCCTAACTACCAATAGTAACTTCATAATTATTCCCAGGTCATTGCCTGCCAAATGGACCACCAAAACAGTAAAAAGCCCAATGCTTTCCAAAATAAAACAAGCCCAACTACATGCCATCCTGCCTAATGGGCAGCATCCTTTAACCACCCAAAGGGTGTAATAATGATCAAATGAGATCATCTCTCCAACAAATCAGATTAATAGGAATTCAACTGCCATACCCACCATCTGCTATAAAGCAAACATCCAATAACCACATACCATTTGCAGACCAATGCACCACCCTCTGAATTAATTAAATCCTCCATAACACCGATATTCCCCAGATTGCAACCCAGTAAACTTCCATTTACCAATGCCATCCCCTTCAACAAAACTTATCTTGACCATAGGCATAGTCTGTCAGTCTT
Source organism: Protopterus annectens (assembly GCF_019279795.1). Lineage (NCBI taxonomy): Eukaryota > Metazoa > Chordata > Ceratodontiformes > Protopteridae > Protopterus > Protopterus annectens. The sequence continues at coordinate 676,652,068 of NC_056744.1, read as the reverse complement.
TATACTATCAAACCTAACCCAATCCTTCAACTATATGACCCACTGTCCCAGATTCAGTAAAATCACATAACCTAGTCACCTGTGCAACTATACTAAATGGAGCTAAATCCACCCTGCCACTTCATCTGCCTAACCTTGTTCCCAAGCCTCAACACACATTAAAATCGTACAATTCCCTACCATATACCTTCCTATCCACACTGTCCTGGAATCCTGTACCATATCTAATCATTTTAAGCCAACCTAACGCACCTCTCATGTCATATCCAGGGCCTCCTACCACAGCCCTATTGTCCAAATGAAAATTAACAGTGTTCTCCACATCTTCTACTAATCCTACAATGCCAGCCAAAGTGAAACTAACTCCAAACAGTAACATCCCTCCTCCAAATGTCCTTCCATCCAATACATCCATCCTCCAAAGGTCATTAAGCCCCTCCCTACCCTTACCTCATTTCCTCCTAATCATCCTACTTTCCTATTTAACCCTTTCCCCACCCCTCAACTAGCTTCTTCACTTACCCTCATAAAACCCATTACTACTTCTATCTAAACCCTCTCCTGAAGATGTCCTTGTACAAACTGGTTTGTTACCAAACCTCATATAGCAAATTTATGGATTGCAAAGTAGATATAAGAAATGTTGCAATGCTTTTTAAAATGGATGTGCACACAGTAGGTCTAGTTGACTATGAATTTCAAGAACACTTCATTAGCATATGCTGCTTTACAGAATTTCTTATTTATATTTCATTATGATTAATTTACTTACACTAAATTGTGGGCATTGCACATTACCATAAATGGCCTCTATGAATCGACACTCAACAACTGTGAATGCCAGCCTAAGTTTCACAGAAGAAAAAATCCACCCAAGTACAGTAGAACCTCTGTAAGTTGACCACCCAAGGGACTGTAACAGACTAGTCAACATACGGAGGTGGTCAACATAAGGAACTAGGTCTACTGTACTGATACGTACATGTACTTTATTTTCATGTACAGCTTTTATTAGAGAATATCATACAAAAAAATCATGCATAATCAAAACACAGTAAAATAATCCATACAGTATCATACAAAATCAATACATTTGGTGTTTTCTCATGGTTTAATCATTCTTTCTGAAAAAAGAGTCAGTCTTGGTCTGTTTCTTATTCTTATTACAAAAGTAAGTGGAGAAAGCACTCTCAGCGGTGGCTACACCACACAGCATACCTGGGCATTTTTCCACAGCAAATGACTTCAACTGCGTTATTAGATGGCTGGCGTCCTCTTCTTGTGGAGTCTCTGCAATTTCTGTGTCATCCTCACTTGCTTCATCCACTTCATCAACTACTTCATGCACTTTTATGCAGGTCTGTACTTCAGTCAATATCGCTTGGAAAATTGCTTCTGGGTCAGGTTCATTACAGGTTGCCACCTCATCATCCATTGCAACAAAATGTTCAAAATCTACTCCATTGAATTCTGCCATGAGAGATGGACTGTCTGGTGGGGCTAAAACATCATTCTCTTGGTTGTGACAAATCCAACTTTCTTGAAACACTGCTGTATCATTTCTGGCTGAACTTTATTCCAAGCAGAACTGATCCAGAAGACAGCATCCAGAGCTTTAACTGATGCAGCGGATGAAGTTGGTTCCACAGGCTGACCACAGATTTGTCTTTCAGTAATGACCCCCCCACTGCAGGACCTGGGCTTGGTAGTGCATTTTACATGTTTTGACAATGCCTTGGTCAAGAGGTTGGATTTTTGAGGTTGTGTTTGGAGGCAGAAATTTCAGTGTCACGTTTGTGGGATGATTCGTTTGTGGGTGACGAGGACAGTTGTCTGCTATCAGTAGAATAGACCATTTCTTCTTCTTCATTTCTCAGTTGGTACCCCTTACCCACTCCTCAAATAGGGTAGCAGTCATCCATGTGCATTTGTTTGATTTCCAAGTGACGGGGAGGTCTTCAGGCTTCAGGTTCTTGAATGTGCATGGCTTTGCAGATTTACCAATTACCAAGGGCTTTAGTTTCTCACCAGTTGAGCTAGTGCAAAGCAAAACTGTGAAACATTCTTTGGAAAGTTTTCTGCTCCTACATTTGTCACCCTTCATGATGAGGCTCCTAGCAGGCATTGCTTTGAAAAAGAGTCTGCATTCATCAACGTTAAAGATGTTATCTTTGAAGCCTCTGGTGAAGTTCAGGAACTTTTTGATGAACTCTTCAACTTCTACTGGAACGTCATTGAATACACCACACATGACTTTCTGGGAGATCTCATGTTGCAGTTTAAAGTACTCAAGCCAACCACTTGATGCTTGGAAATCTGCCACCCCAAATTCCTGTTAAAATTTTTTAGCAAATTCTTGGATCATCGGCCCCGAGATTCAGATGTTAACTGCCCTCATTTGTTTGAACCAGCTTAATGTGGCTTTATTGACTTCATCAAGGGAAGTTTTCCTCCTTTTCCACTCTAGGTCTCCACTTTCCTTACCATGTCTCTCCAAGTTGTCATGTTTACATTTTTGGATGTTGCTAACTGTGGCCTTGCTAACACAAAAATGTTCTGACATCTTTCTTTGGCTGCTGTATTCCAGAAAATGTAGATGATCAATGTTTTCCTTCAATGTCAGCTCTTTGAGTTCTTTCCTTTTGGCCATCATGTCTCAATTAACTATAACATTTTTCAGTAATTGTAGGATGTACCTACAATTCAGAGCAGTCCTTCACATTGAAAACATCTTCAGCAACACGTGATAAATAATAGAACGTTAAGCCTAATCCAACACATGGCAATAAAACATGAAAAAAGAAAGTATACTAAAGAAAAAATAATGCAACTAAGGGGCAAAGCCCACACCTTCTACCCCTTGGTGTAGAATGGACTTAACTGGTCAAGTTATAGAGGTAAATTAATATTGTGTGGCACAGTCCAAGTGGTCAAGATACAACTTACAGAGGTGGTCAGTATAGAGAGGTCAGTCTTCCACTGAGTACATGTGGTGCATGCCCGGTCTATGAAATTTAGGTCAACTTAAGGAGGTGGGCATAGTAGGGAGGTAGTCAACTATAGAGGTGTTACTGTAATTATATGAGGTTCTTTTGTTAAGTTTTTGGAAGCCAGTACAGATTTTCTGAAGTTTACTATGAATTGATCACTACAGATGATTGATTTTTTTGGATGTAAGAAGGTGGGAAGCTCCAGACTAGAGTTTATAGGAAAGACTGTTGGAGGAACGGTCTGTTGACATATGATAGTATGCATCCCGGGCATGTTTGTAATAATGTCATCAGTGGACAATGCCTTAGGGTTTCAAAATTATGCACAAATGATGACATATATGAAAAAGAAATTATTGATATGCGCCTTTTTTCTTTCGGGGTTATCCAGAGAGGACAATTCTTAAATTTACAGATAAATTAAAGTTATAGAGGAAAACTAGAGGGAGGCCCTTGTTTAAATCTAAAGGTGGGCCTGAGGATGGACCAAGTAGTAATTGTTCTGCAACAGTTGGGTTGCAGTACCCTAGGATTGTTCTACATTATAATTGTGACTAAAAAAGTATTTGTGCTATAATTAGGAGGAATTGGAAAATCCATCTGAAGGATGACCAATTAAAAGAGGTGGTAGGAGAGTATCCTAAGTTTGCATTTAAGAACACTTTGAATCTGAAATGCATTTTATGTAAAGATGTCAGTCCACCTTTGCTATTATGAAGTAGTGGAAGGTAGGGTACCTATCCATGTAGAGGGTGTAAGGGTTGCCAGTATATTGATATGTCTAATATATTCTTACATCCAGTAACTGGTAGGTCATACACCCTGAATTTATATGCTAATTGTCATACCAAGAATGTTGTTTATCTAGCTAAATGCTCATTCTGTACCTCATATGTGTGGAAAAGTAACAATGCTTAAAGAGTGCATCTTACAAGCATATGGGTGATATTAGATTAGAGGCAAAACATAATGACTTAGCTCAGCATATTAAGCTAAATCCAGGACATACATTTCTTTTTATGGTGTTACAAATACAATTTGAAAATAGAAGGGGTGGTGACATTAAACATCTAACAGAGTTAAATGAATTAAGATGTATAGCTGATTTGCAAGCAAATTGCCAACCAGGTCTGAATGGATATATCCCTTTAAAGCCTTTATTGAGGGGGTGTAGACCCATTATTGATTTTTTTTGGTTGGTTGTTTTTTTAAAATGGATGGTCAGTGTTGTTTTATAGATCTGAAGAAAAGCAGTAGCTTGAAAGCGTTTATCTGTCTTATTAAACATTTTTATCCTGCCTGTCCTGGTGGCTTCAGTGGGTTTTTATACATTTTATACTTCTTGTAATTATATGATCGGTTACTACAAGCACTTCAAGTTTTAGATACTTAGTATCTAGCTCATGTTTTTTATGAATAAAGAATGTTATAACCAATCAGATTTATGGACTCTGTAAGGAAATTGAAAGTTTTTTCCTGATACACAAATATACAGGTGCTTGGTTGGCACGTGATCCATTGTTTACAACCTCAAATGTCCAATCGTAATAGTCACTGGAAGTAAATACCACCCAGAAACATATGATTGGTCACCCATGAGCATTTTAAGTTTTAGAGGTTTAACATCAAGTTTCTAGCATATATGGTTAATTAAACACCATCACTTTTATGGACTCCGTTTATAAGTGAATGGAAGTTTCTTCCTGGTATTTTAACTCATTCACTCCAATGGAGCTCAGGAAGTTTGCACTGTAAATTCCAATGGGTGGAGCCTAAACGTTTTGACAGAATCAAATTATGTCCTCACATTTCAAACAAATGTTCATATCTCTGGAACCATAGGGGTTATGAAAGAAGTTTGAATGGCAAACTCTTAATCACAAACTATTTTTATAGTGGCAGTATTCTTTAAGTTCTCGGTCATAAGCAGAATTTTATAAGTCACGGTAAACACATTAACAATTACATTTGTAAATATTTTGTAAACAACTTAAGTATCTCAGAAACCACTCAAGTTATACACATACTGTCAGCAGCATTTTATTCATCTAGCTGACAGCTTTCATGTGAGGCTTCTGTCTGTGTTACTTGATTGTTGAGATATTTAGAAAAATGTGAAAATTATATTTATATAAATTCATGTCATAAAATCAATAGTTAATATCTATTTACCTGCACTAGACAGATGTCAAATATTAATACAGTTGTTTGCCATTGTGTAAGATTCAAGATGAAATCTTTTCAAACCTTGCACATAGTATTGTTTGGGAATTATTGATGCAAATATGAGCAAGCAATATTTGATGCCTAGAGGTGTCAGTAGTTCTTAAAAGCAAATGCACCTAGTGGTGTCGCTCAGATGTAATGATTAATACACAGGAGCTTGGCTATCATGTAAACAATCATTTCTGATTGTCCTATAAAAGGAATTCTGGAGAAGAGCCAATTATCTGAAGAAGATTTTTTGTATGAAGATGAAACCGCTTATTGCATTTTTATGAGTTTTTAAAAATAATTAATTTTTTCAGCATTTGGGTTTTATGAATAAAGTTCATATTAGCAGTCACCATACAACCTGACCATTCTTTTGGATTTTATTTAGTGTCATCTAATTATGTCTCCTGTGTATTTACATCTCTACTTCTGTACTGTACAATGGTTTTCATCTTTGTATGTCTGTGTTGTATGTCTGTTTACTTCGACGTATGTTTTGATCTGCTTCAGACATGGATTCTGACTCAAAATTCAAATGTTGATCCATTTCACTTGCATTAATAGTCAAACATTTCCATAGTTAACCAAGTACATAATAAACAAGAGCAAAATATAATGCAATATTTTCCACATTGTGAGCAATGAATGAGCAATATGGAAAATTGTTTTCTCATAAAGTATGGTGTGTTTTTGAGAGAGAGAAAAAATGAGTAATATCCCTTAAATGTGTGAGAGAAAGGAAATACAATGTTGGCAGTCACAAGTGTTGCCTCTTAAACCACTTTTGTTGTTCGCATGACTAACTGATAACTTTGAAGTCTATTTGATTGACATTTTTAATATATTAAAATGTAAATTTATATATTATGCCTAATTTTACCTCAAAGGAAGAATGAAAACGCATACTGTTATTGTAGTACAATATAAATAACTTCAGAATACACATATTTTCATAGATTTTCTGTCAGCATTGTTTTTATTGCTAGTCTATGTTCTGCCTTTGGTGTGACAATATAACCCATTGAGCAGATAGTGCCAACATCCATTTGGATTCAGAAATGAAAACGAGACATGTTTGGACTTGTTTTATATGCTTGTCTTCTTCTCCTTTTCTTGTAGTCTAAATTTCATGTCTTTTCCTATTTACAATAAATGTGGACCATTAGGTACAGTTACCAGGGCCTCAGAGAATATAATATTTGCTATAAAGAATATTGTGACTTGCTCCTGAATGGAATTTATTGCTTACATCTGTTTTGCTTTGTACCTACAAGCCACTAGTGCTAACACCATTAATGGTGCCTTCCTTCACAGTTATAATCCTATGAATATCTGAATGCCATTATCTTATGAAACTATTATTTCCTTAATGTGCATCTCACACAGATGTTTAAAATGGATGTTTATATAATATGAGAATCTAATTATTTTTCCTTCCCTAGTCTTAGTTTGTTAGCCCCATGTGTTTGGATAACCATTTAAAATGTTGGGACTGGCTAGAGCAAGTCCCAAAATGCAGAGACTGAATGTCAAAAAGATCAGACTAATTATATAAAGTCCAAGGTGTCATTTCTTAGAATGTTTCCTTTTCTTGGAGGTGTGGCTATCTCAGAGTTGGTATATATATATATATATATATATATATATATATATATATATATATATATATATATATATATATATATATATATATATATATATATGTTCGAGGCAGGGGTTTGCTCCCCGCAAAATTAAGTTTTAAGTAGAAGAGAAATTTTCAAATTCACTCTTCTCCGGGGTTTTGATCTTTTTTTTTTGTTTGTTTTGTTTTTGGCTTTTCACACTCAGTATTTCAAGTTCTGACTTTTCAACTTGACTGCTTACAGGTCATAGTCAATTGTCCGAATGAAAAATGAGCATCATTGAATCAGCTTTTTTTATTTTTTGTTTAATTATTCAGCTGTTAACAATGTACACATTTTTTCATTGGTGATCTGCTATTGATTTCTCCTTATGTGACCTGCTTTGAGTATTGTAATGCGTATGAACAGCCTCTGAAAATAAAGTCAAGTACTACAGTATAAAACTCAGTAGCAGCCCATATGATTGACCTACACCATTATACTGGGTTGTTTTTCTGAAACTGGTGCCTTAAGATTAATGCATTAAATAATCCTACAGATTGACTTTCTATTAAGCATTGCAGTCTAACATATGCTAACAAAGCTGTAAAACAGAATGTGGTATTTTCTTCATTTAAAAAAAATGAGTCTTATTTTTTTTTCCAAAAACATTTTTATTAAATTGTGTTAATAAACATGGACATAAAGTATTAAAAAATAAACAATATAAAACAAAATAACTATGTACACTATATACAAACATCCATGATAAACATTTGTTTTATCCAAGAAAGGTAATCAATATTTATCTAACAATCTCTCCAGTTTTTGGTAAGCTAGTCTTTTGTGTGTTACATTTGATGATCTCTGATAAATAGCTTGCATTTCTTTTTTTACATACGGATTTTGCTATTGAAATAAACTCAGTAAACATAAGATCTTGCTTATTTTTCCAGTTCAATGTAATTATTTTTCGAGCAATAGCTAGCATTAACAAAAGAACAGGTAACTGATGTCTAGGAATTACACTTGGGGTAGGGACATTGAATATCAAAGAGCTAGTAATCTGACAGTTATCAGACCACAGGGCTTTTGCGAAATGTCTAAAACCACTCCAGTATTGTGTGAGAGTTCTACATTCGATGAACATATGAACCTAGTTGGCTTCAACAATATCACCACACCTCCAGCATTTGCTTTCATTACTCTTGGTTATAAGGTCAATTCTGGTGGAGTGTAAAAGCTTCTGTGAATAAATCTCCAGGTATATAGTCCCCAATATAAAGATGATGAAGTGTTTTTTATTGAATTTAATAACTGTTTCTTATTATCATTAGATAAAGGTTCACCATTAATCTTTATGGAGTAATTCCAAAAAGCTTGGTCAAATGTAATCAAGTCTTCTCATAGGATTTTAAATACAGGTGATATGCTTAATTTGTGTTCAATGATCAGCGAGCTACACCATATGAATAGTTGTATCAATCTTGGTATAATATCAGTTTCCAGATTTATTGACACTCTTACTTTATTTTCAACTAGATTGAATACAGAGCCAATCATCTTGACAGACATTATATCTGGCTAAGAGAAAGTTCATTGGTTGGATGTTTTTATTGTCTATAAACTGGTGCCAAAACTTTAGATTATTCTCTTTAAGATTCCGCATCTTATTGATATTGAAGGTATCTAGGCAATCTGGTGTATAAGCTTTGGAAAATGTAATGAAAAAGGTGGTCTTTAAACTATAATCGATTATATTTTTGAAAATATAAAATATTTGGTTTATACCATGTGAGAAGTGGCTACATTTCTTATTATATAAGCAGTATTCACGGAGTAGCCAAAATATTTTGTTAATTCCAAAGATTTCCTTAAACTGGGTTTCTGAGTTCTCAGAGGAAGTTATATGTATTGCATGTAGTTGTTTCCAGCTAGAGGTATATATGGATGAAATCCAGTGTAGTATTATGTTAATAATAACAGATTTGGAATATAATTCTATGTTGGGAAAGCCAATCCCATTACTGTCCCAGGCTCTAACATGCCATTTATACGCTATTCCTGGTTTCTTTGGGAACCATAGAAAAGTTAGTAATAGGGAATCTATTCGTTTAAAGAATTTCTTAGGAGGAGGTAAAATCAATGATTGTATGCAAAATAAAATCTTGGGCAAAATAATAATTTTTATTAATGCAAGTCTGTGTTCCATGGTGAAAAACATTTTGTTCCACTTTTTAGTCAAGTCACTGATTATAGCTACCATTTTAGTGAAGTTAAATGTAATAGTCTCATTCCATTTATTCTTAATACTTATTCCTAGATAATCTATCTTATTGTTTTCCCAGTTGAATGTATTGTATTTTTGCAAATTTCTATTTATTTTCTTATTGATTAAAAGTGTTTGGGTTTTATTTTGATTAAAATTGAGCCCTGAGATTTTTCAAAATAGAGTTATGGCATTCATGATATGTTGTAAAGAGCCTTCTATGCCACTGGATGTTAGTAGAATATCATCAGCAAAAAGCTGAACTTTTGGACAGTATGGACAGTATCCTTCATTAACTTGAAATCCTTTGATATTTAGGTTATTTCTAATAAATGAAGCAAAAGGCTCCACTGATAAAGGGAAAAATAATGGGGATAGAAGGCAACCTTGTCTAATTCCCTTATGAATTTTTACTGGGGATGATAGACATGAACCAATCTTAACAAATGCTTTAGAATCACTATACATATTTAGTGAAATCTGAAGTCAAGTTAAATTCTTTAAAGATTTTTTGTAAGTATGACCAACTAAGGGAATCAAATGCCTTATCAATATCCAGACTAATAATAATTAATTGTTTCTTGGTTTAGTTTGCAATATCTATTAGAGATAGTAGCTTAATAATATTGTTGTGTACTTTTCTATGTAAGATAAAGCCAGTTTGATCAAAGTTTATTAGATTGGGTAATATATTCTTTAGTCTTCTGGCCAGGATAGACATGAACATTTTATAATAAATATTTAACAATGATAAGGGTCTATAGGATGCACATAATTGGGGGTCCTTACCTTGTTTCAGAATGGGGGAAATTATTGAGTACTTCCATGAGGGCGGAAAAATTAAGTCTTGTTTAACCATGGAGAATGTGTTTAATAATAACTTTATTGTGTGCTCTGGAAGAATTTTATATATTTCTGGGATTATCCCATCTAACCCTGGGGCTTTATTATCCTTCCAATTTTTAACTTGTTCTTTCACTTCTGCTAAGGTTATTTGTTTATTTAGGGTACTATTTTGTTGTTTTGATAGTGTAGTCTTGATATTTTCTTGTAGAAATGTATCTATTACATCGTCTGAATCAAGTGGTGATTGCATGTCATTGATAGACTGATAATAATTTCTAAAGGCTTCGAATATACCTCCTAAATTTAATGTGTTATTATTCTTGTATTTAATTTCATTAATGCGATTTTGTTTATTAATTTGTTTGGATCTGATAGTTAGTTTATGTAAATGTCTGGGATTTACAGAATAGGACTGTAGTTTAATCTTTTCTAAGCTTATAGCAACCTTATGATTCAATATTTCTAAATATTTGTGGTTTAGCTTAGAAATTTCAGTAAGTACTGCTTTATCATTTGATTTTAAATTTAGTTTCAACTTATCTATTTTGGCTTATAAATCAGAAAGTTCCTTGTCCCATTCCTTTCTCCTTTGAAAATACCAAGCTTTAACTCCACTAAAGATGTGAACTTTTAATGCATCCCAGAGTATGATATCTGTTACTTCACCATTATTGTTGTTTTCCATAAATGCATTTATTTCTTTTAATAACCACTCCTTAAAACCTTTTAACTTAGTAACACAGGCTGGGATTCTTTGAAAAATTATCATATCATCTTTTTTCACAGTCAAGCTGAACAAAAAGGCATTGTGGTCAGAGAGTGGACATGACTGTATTGCAACATCATTTATTTTAGAGTAAAGAGTGTTAGACACACAAATCTTAGCAATATTAGTTTGTGTGCCAAATCAGAAAGAATAATGAGTGTATTGAAGTGAATTTTGAACTCTTAAATTATGTATGTCTCTAAAATTCATTGAGGCTATAAAACTGATTACCTTTTTAGCTTGTGTCTTTAGTTTAACCTTACTATTTTTAGGTGTCTTCATCTGATAACAAACAATTGAAATCTCCCACCACGTAAAGTAAAGTAATGAGATCCAAGTATTTCTTCACATATTTAGTTCCTATATATCCAATATGAGTTTACCAGTGTGAAGCATTTCTTATTAACTTCTAGCACTACTAAGCTTAACATTCCGTCTTTATCTGAAAAGTTGTTTAAAATTTTAGGTAGTGTATAAGTATTATTCCATAGTATAAGAGTACCTCTCCTTTTGGCTCTAAAGCAGGAATCAGTGAGAACTGTAAAACCATCAAATGATAATTTTTGCAAATCCTTCTTCAGCAAGTGGGTTTCCTGCAAGAAGATTATCTGAGCTCTGTGCAATTTAATGAATTTAATTAAAACAGCTATTTTGACATTGTTATTTAAGCCATTAATATTTAATGATAAGCATTTATGTATCATCATTTGTTAAAGTTATAATTAGAGCATCAACAATACCTTCCAAGTATAATGACTTGAAATAATTCACGAAGTTATGCATCATGGATGAGTCAAAAATCTTTAGAAACAAATTCTGAAACCAATAACTAAGAAAACCTACATACATGGAACCTAAAGTTCCAAGTTTAGTTAATAAATTAACTAAACCACCCCTTAACACCATCTTACACACCAAAAACATACATAAATAGCTTCTGTTTTAAATGTAGTATATACAAACAGTAAATCATTTCTAAGGTAACACAAACAAATAAGAACATAAAAAGTCCATCAGGCAATCACAGTGGATTTTTATGTAATATTGTGTAAACCACTACTAGGTACTGGAAAATAAGGAGTCAGTTTCACCAATTAACCTAGTTGCTTTATCAGCATAAGCTTCTAATACCTATATATTTTATACCTGTATCACAGTCTCTTGTGTTTATAACTATAGCAATACAGAAAGAACATATGTTGGTCTGTTAATACTAATTGAACAGAATAAAGTGACCAAGAACATTTTAACAATCCATTCCTACAGTGTATGTGGTCATACAAAGAAATGAATCATAGTATCATAACTATTATTGCAATAGAGTCTAATTATATTGTTTTAAATCTGTATCAATGAGCATACCTAATATAGATTAAAGTTCTTTAAGCATGAAAGCAGCAGAAGGAAAAGGAGACTCAATCCTATATAAATCTTTGCATTCAGAATATTAAAGAAATTGGTTGTTTAAGTAGTCAAATATTAATATATTATCATTTAGGGCATGCTGCAAAGCAAAGAATGATATCCTGTCAGACTTCAGTGTTTCAAAGCAACAGACATACAGTAGCATTAAAATGCAATATTCCTCATTAGACTAGTAAAATAATCACTCCATTAAAGTCCTAACTTGTTAAACATACATATTTAAAGTGATTTCATACCTTTAGATGCATAAAAGATGGAAAAAACAACAAAAAAGTTTCAGCTTTACTTTCTGGTTTCTGAGTCATGCATGAGTTCAAAGGTTGTGTGATGTCATCACTCACTGTATTCCTGCCTCCAGCTTCTCTAGCTTGCTGCTAGTGCCCTGTAGATGCTTGTGCACATGAAGAAACAGTCACAGAGGCTTAGAAAAGGCATTTTTGGCAGGAATTTCAAACAACTATGTTTTCTCCATTCTAAAGAACCATAAAAAGTGCACTAGCAGCCTCCACAGTGAAAAAAAATATGAACAGCCCTTCTCTAAAAATGTTAGGAAAGTAAGATTTTGCCCATAAATCAATAGCGTACATCCCTTAAACTAAATTAGGTTAAGAATTTTAAAAGTAGAGCATTTAGTTAATGTAAAGCACCGAATGTTGATATATTACACTAAGAAATGCAGATTTTAAGTAAAGACATATATATTAATCATGATATGAACATCTTTCAAAAATGTCAAGAGGGGACAAAACTATCTTAAGTAAACCATCTCCTAAGGGCACTTTTGTTGTGGGGATTCCATACAGTGTAATCATAATAGACTAAACAGTAAACTCTAAAGTGTTACCCTACCACTAACACACATGAATGCTTTACTTTGGAAATCATGAATTAATAGTAAGATAGCATGACATTTGTATCCTAAATGAATATATAATGAAGTTAACTGCGCCCCGGTTATAGCAAACCTATGGTATGAAAAAAAAAAAATTATATATATATATATATATAATATATAGGGCAGCCATGGTGATGCAGTGGTTAGCATTGTCGCCTCACAGCAAGAGGTTCTCCGGTTCGATACTTGGCTGGGGTGCCTTCTGTGCGGAGTCTGCATGTCCTCCCTGTGGTTGCTTGGGTTTCCTCCGGGTGCTCCGGTTTCCTCTCACATCCCAAAGACATGCTGCAGGTGGATTGGACACTCTAAATTGGCCCTAGGTGTGAGTGTGTGTATGCCTTCTGTGGAAGGCTGGGCACTGGTCTGGCAACTCGACACTGTAAAACTCCACTGCCAATCATGAGCGGACAGGTGATCCGTTGTGGTGACCCCTAACCGGGAAAAAGCCGAAAGAAGAAGAAGATATATATATACACACACACTTACACATACACACACACACACATATATATATATATATATATATATATATACACATACATACACCTACACATACTTACATGTATACATGCATAGATATATGCCTATGCAAAATAAAGACCTTTGTTTTGTATATGTATTCCAATAAAATATTATGTAAAATAAAGACACTTTACCTTTGCTTTGTGTATATATTCCAATAAAACATTAAGTAGAGTTTTGCAAGAAAGTATTTAGCATTATTTGATAACAATCCTATTGGTCTTTTAATTTTTTATTTGCACTTTCTTTGACATTCCAAGTGTTCTTTGTTGCATGTCTTTTCATACCCTGTGTAGACCATTCCATGTCCTTTATATCAGTTAGTATTTTTTTCTTGTTAATAAAGTCCAAAGCCTCTGACAAAGAGCTAAAGATCTTCTCACCTTCTGATAAAAATATTTTCATCCTGAAGGGAAAGAGAATTTGTGCTTTGATGTTAACTTTTTTAAGATATTTTATCAAGGGAATACATTCTTTCCTTTTAGATATGACAGAAGAAGTATAGTCATTGTCAAAACGAATGAGTTTGTCCTTTATCTTGATGGGAGAATTATTCCATGTAGACTTCAGAACCAAATCCTTATCTTGGTAGGACAAAAATCTAACAATGATGGATCTAGGGTTAGGAGAAACTGTTGTAGAAACAGGTTTTGCTAGAGACCAGTGAGCCCTCTCTATACTGAAGGAAAGGGCGTCAGGAAGATTTAGTGCTGTTGGAAGCCAGTTATTATGAAAGTGTATCATATCAGTTCTCTCTTCCTTTTTTAGTACTCCATAGATTCTAATGTTGTTTCTCCGTGACCTACTTTCTAGGTCTTCCAGCTTTTCTGTTAGTTTTGTATGAGTTTCTTTTGAAACAGAGTCTGTTATTTTTTACATACAACATTTACACCTCTGACGCTACAAAATAAATTTAGGTCTAAATGATCCTGCACATTATTTTCTGATGTTAAGCAAAGTGTAAAAAGCCAGATTTTTATCTGAAAAATGATATGCAAACTTCACAAAAAGCAAAGATGGCTGTCAGACTGCTGAGTGTAAAGGATAGGCTAAGGGTAGGTTATTTTTATAGCCTACTGCCGACAATCAAGAATTCTTCTCTTGCAAGAAGCACTGTGCCGTTTGAAAGCTACAAATATGCTAACTGTTGACAACAATAACAAGTAGAAACTCTTGTCCCATGGGCCCAGATGACAAACCCAGTCTTTTCCTTCAACAGAATCAATGAAAACCCATTTTTACTCCTATAATTCATGATAAAACACTTAGGCATGAACACACCACTGATTTATGGTGGCTGCAAGTAGTACTAACTCAGAAAGGGACCATCTTGTTATTATTATCATCATCATCAGCCCCCTTTTTTCCCCTTTTTCTACATGGGGTCAGGGTATTGTGATAACTGTCACCATCTCTCTCAATTCAGTGTCTTCAACACTCATGCCTTACTGTCACAGATCTTCTTTCACACACTCTATCCACCTGTTTGCTGGACATTCTCATTTCCTCCTACCTTCATCCTGTGTGTCCCAATTTTTCTTCACCAGATTGTCTTCTGCTTTTATGCACGTGTCTGAACCACGATAATCTGTTGTCTTTAATCTTTTCTGCAATTGGAGGTACATTGGCTTCTGCTCTTATGTCCTCATTTCTTTGTCTGTCCCACAGTGTGAATCTACTGCTCTGCCTTTACTGCTCAGGTTTCTGTACCATACAGTAGTACTTGTTGTACCACTGTCTTGTACACTTTTTTCTACTTCTTTGTCATTCGTCTATAATATACTGTACCTGAGACTCTATACCAGTTGGCTGCAGCCCATTTGATTGTAACTACCCTTCTCCTCAAACACTGCTCCCAGATGTTTACCTGTTCCACTGTGTTCCTTTCTATCTGAGTTCACAGCTTCTTCTGACTTCCCTAGTCCACTGCCATTACCACTGTCTTACCTGTGCTTAGTTCCATTCCATGTGCCATCACTTTTGCATTCCATTCCCCTATCCTTTGCTGAAGCTCTTGCTCAGAGTCTGCCTGTAATGCCATATTGTCTGCATACAGCAAATTTGTTGATCTGTCACAGCCAAACTATTTGTTAATGTAGTCCATCACTAGAATGAAAAAGAGCGGGCTCATAACTGAACCCTGATGTAAATCTACTCCCATTGGGAACCCCTCTGTGAGGCTGAACAGTGTTCGCACTTGAGTCATTGGGTCCTTGTTCATAGCTTGCGCTAATTCTACAAATGTTTCTGGGACTTCAAACCACTGTAGTACTGCCCAAATCGGCTTCCTTGGGACCATGTCATATGCTTTCTCCAAGTCTAGGAAAGTCTAGTTGGACTCTTTCCTAATCTCTTGCTTCTTCTCAACTATCTGTCTCACTGCAAACATTGGGTCTTTTGTGCTGCATCTTGATCAGAATCTGAACTGCTAATCTCCCATCTTACATTCTACTCCTCTGTTTATCCATTTATCAATCACCCCCTCCAGAACTTTCATCCAGTGTGATAAGAGTTTTATGCTTCCGTACTGCCCACAGTTGTGGATGTTCCCTTTGTTCTTGTACACTGGCATGAGTATGCATATTCTCTAGTCATATGGGATATGCTTTTCTCTCCACACTTCTATGAGTACCCTCAGGAGCCATTTCTCCCCTATATCAACCAGCATCTTTATCATATCTGCTGTGGCCTCAACTGAGTCTGCTGCTTTCCCTGACTTAATTTTCCTAGTGCCATTCTTACTTCTTCTAGTGTAGGCTCTTCTTCTCTCATTGTAAGCTGTTTCTGGTGCAGTACAGCTTCTATGTGGTTTTCTTCATTCAGAAGCTGCCGGAAGTCTTCCTTCCATCTGCTTTTGATGTTCTGTGGATGGTGAGCAGGTTGTTGCTGGCATCCCTTATGAAGGGTGTCTGAATATTTTCTTTATCTTTCTCTCTTTGCCTTGCAACCTGATGCACTTTCTTTGTGCCATCTAATGTGTCACTTTCCAGAAGATGGTAGAGTGCCTCCAATGCCCTGTTCTTTGCTATTGCAACTCCTTTCTTAGCTTCTTTGTTAGCCAACCAGTTTGGTCTTTTCTATCTTCTACTTTTTCCTGCACTCTTCCTTTCTTTTGATGACTTCCTGGACTTCTGCATTCCACCACCAGCTTTCCTTATGTATCTTGTTTCCATACATGGCTCGGCCACATATCTGTTCTGTAGTCCTCACACATGCTGTTTTGAGATGCTGCCATTCTTCTTCATCTCCACCTGTTTCCTCCTCCTCTTGCGGCACTAGAGCCCTGAGTAATTCCTTGAACTGTTGTACTTTCTTTCCAGTCAACTTCCAGGTCTTCAGCCTGGCCTCTGTTGTCCTTAGAGATGTCTGTGACCACTTCTCGCAGTTGATTGTGGTAACCAGTGGTTTATGCTGTGGGCCGACTGTTTCACTGCGGATGAATTTGCAATCATTGATACTACTCTGGTGCCTTTCCCTTACTAGGAGGATGTTTACCTGAGTTGCTTGTTGGCCACTCTTGTATGTGATCTTGTGACTGTCTGTCTTTCTGATACATGTGTTGGCTATTATCAAGCCATTTGCCAGGCAGAAGTCTAGAATGGCCTCTCTTTATTCCTGTTGCCCGACCCATATGGTTCCAGACAGTCCTCATATCCTGTTCTGTTTGTCCCGATATGTGCATTCAAGTCACCCATTATCCATACCAATTCATGTTGTCCTGCTTTATCTAGTAGGTCCTACAACTGCTGCATGAATGCAGTCTTTTCCTTACTATCAAAGCCCTTCTATGGGGCATAGGCTGACATTACAAATATTTCCCTGTCATTACACAGAGGTCTGATTGCCATGAGTCTGTCACTTATTCTGAATATATCCCTCACTGCTTTCTGAAGCCTCTCTCTCACCCCAATTCCCACACCACTTCTAGGCAGTCTCCATCCTAGTTTAGTAGACTCTAGATCCCAAACCAAGCGGCTATGCTGCACTGCCCTTCCATCTTGTCTCTAGCATACATAGGATGGCCAGCTTCCTCCATATCATCCTGTTATCCACTTTCAAGCTGCATCTTTTCCGTGAACCTTCATTAAGTATAGAAATTCTCAATTCATGTTTGGCAGGTTGATCGGTTTTACATCCAGCTTTCACTCTGGGCAGCTAGACACCAGTCAGCCAGTAGCTTATTGACACAGGGCTGCTGAGCTTTATGGCGGCATGCACTGGCCAATTGGGGCACATACACCCCTCTCACCATTAGTATGGGTCCCTAGCGTAGGATGGAGTAGGCAGGGTCCTCAACCCACCTATCACCAGTAACTACTCATGCCTGTTTTGACGACATTAGTCAACATGATGAAATCACCTAGAGCCATATTTTACACTGTCAAGTGGTTAGCCCTGCCAGACCACACAGTCTGTGATCCATGTTCTCCTGTCTTGATGATACTGCGTACCACAGTAGATGCCTAAAGTGGTTGGTCTGTACAAATCTTCCCTCTGTGGGGCACAATGTATTATAGGCTTTTGGCCCTAAGACATCTACAAGCCTAGCCATGTTCTACTTTTCTTTCCTTATGGACCAAGATATATAGTCTATGACTGTGCACAAATCTAAGATTAGCACTGGCAGCCTCTGTTTAAGAGGGACATAGGTGAAACCCCTGGTGTAAATTTACGGTTTCCCATCCAGCTGTCCAGATTTCTCTTAAATAGGGTCATTGATTAGCTCTATTTTAGATGAATTGGGAGTTTGTTTCGGAGGAGTGGCAACCTCTGGGAGACATATCTGCCTGTCCAGCATGTCCTGTTAATATTGCAGGCTAGGTCAAGATGCCTAGGGCAAGTGAATCTTGTCCAATTGGATTTTCAGACGTGCAGCAGCTTCATCATGGCAGGGTATGAGACTGCTCTGTATGCCAGACACAAAGTCACTCTAAGCAGTCTATATGATACTCAGTAAAGCAATAGGGCATTCAGTGTGTCTCTGTATGCCATGTGTTGTAGGACCTGAAATTTCTTGGAGATAAACCTCTGAGGTATCTCCAGCTGCTGCAAATTTCTGGTGAGGTACATATAGAAGGGAACATTGTACACTATTATTGGTCTGATGAGAGCCGAGTACAGGGGAGTTATAACCCCCTTAGCTTTGGATGCTATAACCTTGCTTATGAGGAGTGCAACATAGAAGGCCTTCCTTACTACTGTGGATACCTGATGATCAAAATTAAGGCTGTTATCAACTTAAATTTCTAAATCTGTCACCACTGGATTTGAACTTAGGGGGATATTATTAATGTTGTAATTAGTAGGGGTTTCTCCTTTTCCAAAGATGATAATGCATTTTTTGAGTTTAGTTTAACTCTGTGGCTTTCACACAATCATTTGTCTGTGTAAGCCTGTTTTGTAGTATAAAAATAAAAAAGTAGCTACCAGGGAACAAATGCTCCTTGCACAAAAGCAGCAAATAATACGGACCAAAAACAGCACAGGACCAATCCAAGGCTGAAAATAATCGTCCACATAGATGAAAGAACACACAGACCAAGAACACAAGCTCCCCAGAAATCCACAAGAATAACAGTTGTAAAAATTATCAAATCGATTTATTAGGAAGAACACATGCTCCCCAGAAATCCACAAGAACGATAGTTGTAAAAATTACCAAATTCGATTTATTAGGATAAACATCTTAATAAATCAGTTTGGTCATTTTTACAACTATTGTTCTTGTGGATTTCTGTGGAGCTTGTGTTCTTGGACTGTGTGTTCTTTCATCTATGTGGACTGTTATTTTCAGCCTTAGATTGCTCCTGTGCTGTTTTTTTGTTCGTACTGTTTTGTAGTATGTTGACATCTTTGGGGATTCGATGATTGCACCCAGTTTGCAGTCATCAGCAAACTTGGTAAAAAACAGGCCATCTATTTTCACCTGAACTACTGAAAAATAGATAACAAACAGTAGGGGGCCTAGCACAGATCACTGTGGAACATTACTGGTAACAGGTCTGCTAGTAGAGTTGACATCCCCAATTTTGACTGTATATGTTCTGTTTGTGAGCCATTTGGCAACCTATGTAGTGATGTAAGAGTTAATCCCCAGCTGAGTGAGTTCTCAATGATGCCTGAGTGAGAGATTGTGTCAAAGGCCTTGGCTAGGTCAGGATGTGCCTTCATCCAGGGCCTTGTTGACATTCTCAAAGAAGTCCACCAAGTTTAGCAATTATGATCTGTCCTTAACAAAGCCACAGTGGGTTGGGTCAAGAGTTGTATGGTCACCTATATCCTTGTTGATATGATCCATGATGATTCTGTCCATGGCCTTGCAGATAAGGCTAGTTAGGATTATGGTTCTATAATTTCCAGGGTCAATTGAGGGGACCCCCTTTGTGCAAGGGGATTGCAGTTGCTGTTTTCCACTCAGCTGGGACAAAGCCAATGCAAAGACTGAGATTGAAGATGGTTTGGTAACTCCTGTTTTAGACCATTTAGTAGGTAGCCTGGGATGTTGTCCAGTCCCACTAAGGCTGTGTGTTTTGGCTTTGTAGAGTGTGACTATGGCCTGCTTTCTGGAGATACTGGGCATAGGACTGGTGACAGGTATGTTAATGAGGTATGATTGGGGGGGACAGAGGGCGAAGCTTTCGCCACACCTGTCTGCTAGCAGGTTGGTGATGTCCTCAGGTTCAGTATAAGTGGTACTGTCCACAACTAGTTTGGCACAAAGCTGGGCCTTCCCTTATAGATTTTTGTTGTAGCTAAAGAATGATTTGTGATTTACCTTAGCTAGGGATGCTAATTTACTTTTGTAATTAGCTTTAGAGGACTTTAGAAGGTTTCTATTCTGCTTGTTTATACTTTGTGGGGAGTTCTTCCATTGCTGGGACCATTCCTTCTTGTTTTTTGACAGCAGTTTCTTTGTCTAGTAGTATAACCTATTTATGCTGAACGTCCACCAGGGTGGCTTATTTGTTCATGAGGATCTTGATTTGATCCGTTCTGTTATGGCTGAGTCTATACATTTATATAGGTGTTTATACAGGACATTTGTGTACACCTCAGTATAGGGGTCATTGCTGTCACTGTTGGCAGAGGGGCTGTAACTATTGATGCTATTGCTCAGTAAGCTACAGCTTGCTTTGGAGAAATGTTTTAACCTTTTTGCTTCTGAGAGTGGGTCAGGTACGATCGAACGAGACTGATTTATGATTGGACTTTACCAAGGAGGGCCCCACACATGGGGTAGTGCAGCGATCTTCCAAATTGGTGAGCATTATGTCTGGGATGTTAAAGCCCTTTGTGGGGGTGCTGACTCTCTGCTTCAGAGCATTTGTGTTAACAAAGTCCAGGAACCTTCCAGCAAGCATGTTTGTGCTCATATACGTTACCCTATCGATGGATGGATAGTTAGTCACCCATGACCAGGATATTTGGCTGTAATGAGAGTGACTCATTTAGGTCCAGGTAGGCTGTGTGGTTTTTGTGGTTCATGAATTGGGACCTATATCCAGCAATGATGTGGAGGGAGCTTCTTTCCTACAGTTAATTGGACTTAAGGACTCATACTGTAAAGTCTCGAGGTGTATATGTCTTTAATGAAGATAGGTACTCCTCGTCCATTGGGTTTTACACATTTGTTGTGTGGTCTGAAAGTGTAAAAGGCATTATAGCCTGCATGGCTGGGGTACTGTCTGAGGCCTTGAACCGTGTCTCTGTGACTGCACAGACATCAGCATCTTCCAGGGTGAGAAGTGCTTCAGTTGAGTGCAGTTTCTGATTAAGACTCCTAGCATTAAGCAGCATAACCCTGAGTTTGTTTCTGGAGGATATTTTTGCATCCAGAATTTTGTTCTTATGATATTGCCTAAAAAAAAGCAGTATGGGGTAGGCGAGTACCTTTGCCAGCAACCTAAAGCTGATGGGTTAAGACCATCTTTGGCAAAGTAGCGTGGTCTGTTGACCATATCATTACAGGCTGTCTGTTACTGGATCCCCCTGGACTGACACCATTAGCTAAGCCAATTTTTGAAGTCAATCTTTTTTTGTTTGTATTGTGGCATCATCCTGGGTAAGGGAAGAATGCTGTATAGGGCTAGGGTTATAGCTGCCTGGGACACATAATCTGAAAGCTCCATTATGTCTCTCTTCATATAGTCCAGTGAGATGCATCTTAAGTCATTCACTCCAACATGGACTATGACAGAGTCATAACAGTAGTTGTTGAGACTTGAGTGTGTGCTAGATTGAGTGGATCCAGGCACCAGACAGGCAGCTGACTCTGACAGTCTCCGTGTCCAGCCTAGTGAGGGAGACATCTGTGTGTCTCACTATGGAGTCGCCCATGACCAACACATTTGTTTTAGATATGTTTTGCTTAGGGGCTTATTGAGTGAGACATTGATGCATGTGATATTATGTGTAGGGGGTGCTGTTGCAACCATAATGTGTGCAGAAGGTTTGTGCTTGGTAGGTCTTTGCTCTTTCGGTATATTTCTAGTAAGTATCTCCACCTATGTGGTTTTATGTGTTGTGTGCTGGCACCATGCTTGGAATTGTATTTGTTGTTACGTGAGAGAGAGAGAGCATTGATTCCTTATTCATAGTATAGATACATCTCTCATATTTTGTACTTGCACATTTTAGGAGTAGTAAGTTTTCTGTATACATGAGGCAATTGCTACATTGCCTCAGGATGCCCATGTCAATCAGGCTGGCTGGAGAAATGGTGGAAACTGACCTTCCATTATGTCAGATGTATTCTGTAATAAGTGGTAAAGGGTAGGCTAGATGGACTATGTTCTGTTGTAGAAGTAGTAAAATCAGCTAATTTATGGGAGGTTTAGGGGTAGAAATCTGTGCTGACACCTCAAAAAGCACAGCTTGTTTGCTCTCTGGGCAGCAGTGCACAACTGTGTTGCACACCAAGAACTGTGGAATCTTAGGAGGCTTCCCGAGCAGTTATCTATGGAAAAATTTACTTTTTAAGTGTGTGCATCTATACACAGCAGTGCTAACTCCCATTGTACAGTGCACGACTTGAGCAAATGCTGTGTTTAAATATCAGCTAAGTAAACCCGTTTTCAAACAATCCAACCAATAGGAAAACCTGAGACTGAGCCTTGTTCCAACAATCCTTAACTCAGATGGGTCCTTAACTACATTCTTGTGACACAAGGGTGCAGGAGGGCCACTTAATGTAAGATGGCTGGCTTTAGAGGTTAGAAAATGCCAAACAGTCTAGATTCAACAAGTCTGAATCTAGCCTGTGCTATAAATTGTTCAAGTACTGTAAATAGGCAGTGCAGAAAACACAGTCTCAAACAACAGAAGCAGTTTAAAGTAGGTAGCAAAACAATTGCAAACAGTTTAAAAGTGCAAAGAAGGCTATAAAATACTTATTTTTCAGTAGAATTCACTAGGTACCTTGGATTTCATTCAGATTGACTTCAGATGTCTGGCTAAGGAGAAAAACTCTGAGCAGCTCTGGTAAACTGAGCACAAACCTCAGCAAATGCTGTGTTTAAATATCAGCTAAGTAAAATGATTTTCAAGCAATGCAACCAATAGGAAACCTCATGACTGAGCCTTGTTCCAACAATCTGCAATGCAGAGTCTGTGCTACTGCCCACAGCTCCATTTATCTGTGAGTTTGAGATGGAAACAGCATGTTTTTTTTTTCAGAGGTGGAAGGAATCCCACAGAGACAAAGAAATAACATGCAGACTCCAAACAAGCATTGCTCAAAGGTCAGGATCAAACCTTGCACCTTGTGCATGTGAGATGGAGACCTTAACAATTATGCCAACCGGTCACTCTAACAGAGTGTCTCATTAAACCCAAATAATTTTACACCAGTCAGCCTTTCCAGTTTAATGTTGAAAATCATGAAGAAAGCCATACTGTACCTCCTAGTGACTTACAGGCCACACTTCTGTTAGATGGAGAGCAGGATGAATTTGATAAGAGATAACATGCCTTATGAAACTTGTGGCATTCTTTGAAGAGGCAACAGCAGCAGCACTTGAAGAAAGATTGAAGAACTTGCTACCTGACTTTGCAAAGGCAGTCAACACTATTCCACAGAAGGAAATAACTAAAAATTAGGTGCACTAAATAGCACACCATACATGGTTCACTAACTAAAACATCCATTAAGCAACAAGATGTAACAAGTCAAGATGGATCATTACCTGTTCATCCTATCAGAAATTGCCAAAGGTATATCCACAGGACTGTCTACTGAGGCCACTTTTTCTGGTCCTATTATAATAAGTCAGACATGGCAGAAACAAATGAGTTCAGGATAGCCAATTATGTTAACAGTTGCAAATTTGCTAAAACAATTACTACAGTAAAAGATTCCTATATCTCAAGACAGTAAAAATTTATGATATCAGGAACAAGTTATATACCCCATAAAAACTGTAAGTACTTGGCTGCTACAGCCATTTGTTCAAGCATCAGCAAATAAAGAAACCATCTTGAGAATTTCAAATCTAATGAACTGCACTATGATATTGACGACGACTTACCCATAATGGGTCATTGTCTATGAGCCATTGTCTATGAGCTCACAAGTCATCATCGGTGGGTGTGATGAGGCATGCTCCCTATTTAATGGAGTTCTATGTCTTGCGCTCGGCAGATCCATCAGTGGGAAAATATCAATTCTCTATTGCTTTCTGACAGCTAAGAATGGGATTCATGCCTTGAGCAATGACATAACATTCCCATACCTCTTGGCGAGAGTACAGCATTGTAATACAGAAGAAAAATGAATGCTCTTAACTCAACAAATTTATTTCAAGACTATTAGGAAAGAAACCATACATTTGTTCTTTTGTAGTTTATTTAGTAATAAGTATACAAATGTTCTTCACAGAATATTAGTATATCATTCAAAGTCTACATAGTTACTAAAGTATGAATAAAGACTGCACATTGATGGACAGCACACATTCAGTAGTGTTTTTCCTTTAAGTATCAGCCAGCAATGACACACATTGAAAAAAACAACAGGCTTTTAGACAGCAGTCTTCTTACCTGTACTCCAAATAGGTGAGGATGGTCCTCTATATAACTCCAAACTACCATATGCCATGAGTAAGTGGGACTTCTCTGGAGCTTCCCTGAAGAAAAATAAATAATTTTGGGCACCACTAGACAAGAATTGTGATTTGTTGAGTTTGGGTTCAAGAATATTCTTCATGCTAACTTTAAGGTACATGACAAATGGGATATCAAATTTAGTCTGCACTACTTTATTGCATTTATTTTCTATAGCAGTTACAAGAACAAGCATGTCACCAAAACATGAGAGTCTTGTTAGGATCATGATGGACATAGGAGAGGAGGGTGTTCTATATTATGAAGGGCCAGAAGTAAAGCTACAACCACCATTTCAGTTTTGCTGCTAAAGCATACTAAGAGATGGTTGTGATGAAAAAAAAAACTGCCAGTATTAATTATATGTCATTGGTGAATATTGAAATGATTTATACAAGATGCTTGTGTTACAAATGTATTAGAACTGTACGTCACATGTATATCAAACTGCTTGTACAGATGTGTGTGTTGAAAATGTATTTGCAAAGTGCTTTTTGAAATGTAAACACAGTGTGCCCTACTGGAAGAGAACACAAATGTACATGCACTATTGTAACTGTTTAAATGTATATATTGTAACAGCGGAAACTGGAATACAGGTGGTTAACCTCAGTCCAGCAAACTTTAGAAAAAATATCTGAAATTAAATTACTTTACAGCCTATGCCATATCATTTTCAATGCAGCTAGAGACACACAGTCTATGCTAGGAATCTTTCTGTATTGTCCTTGGAGTGAACTAATTGCTACATTTGAAGCATGAAGGAATACAATTGTTTTAGGACTTCTAGCATCTGCCAAAGATCCGAGGAAAAGCCCTTGTCTGTATATTTTTACAGGTAACTTTTAAATGCTACCAGCTTCTAGCAATGGGGGTTTTAGCCTGGGAACTAGAAGTCAGATGACTAGTAATGATGTCATTCTGCAAGCTATCCCAGCAGTAATATTTTATATATTAATTTGAGAAATCTCTTAGTGAGATAGAGCATTCTGTATTCGGTCTTAGACCTCACAAGAACCATTCACCACAACATCTGCCTTGCTCTAATGAAGTAAGTTTCTAGGGCACACTATAACTCTTAGAATGCAGTCAGGAATATAGTAAAGCATAGTTTAGCTGTTTATTTAATTTATTTGTGTGAGCCTGTACTGCAATGTTATTTTAAATATTTCCTGTGGTTTTGAACTCTGTTGTCACTGAGAATATATATTTAGTATTGTCTTGTTCTTTTATTATTTATTATTTAAACCTTTCATTGTGGATGAACTGGGTAAAGATATTTAAGTTTTGAGAGTAGTTGCATATTTATTTGCTGACACTGTGTGGGCCACTCCTAATAGCCTAATATTACACAGTAAGATTGGGCACCTTTGTTAGGGGCCTTAAAGTAGCTGATAAAGAGTGATTTGTGGGAGTAGAAACTATCTTATAGTCTGGGAAGAAGGGGGCATCGCTAGTAAACCTGTGCCAGCCTTTCTCCGGTGCATGTGTGTATATTAAACCTCAAAGAGTGTGTGTCAGCTACTTGGGCAGGGACACGAAGCACTTGTTGGACAGACAGGATACTGGAGGTCTTGTCTTGGTCATTTAGCTGAGGTTTCAACTCTATAGCTGTGCTAGTGGGGAGTTTTATTGAGGATCTGGAGAAAGAGGGGGAAACTAGCCCTGGACTGACTGTGGTCTCTGTGTGCTCTTAAGGGAAATTGCACTTGATGCAGAGAGCTGCATCTGGAAATACTGTGTGTGTATTTGTTATCTTCCCGGCGAATGTCCCCCACTGTTGCCAGTGGTGAGGATCAAGGTTCCTTGATTACTAGTCCTGTGGTGGGTCGTCACAATGGTAATCAGTAATGTTAAAAAGAAAAAAATTAGAAAAAGACAACCTTGCTATACACCTGTCTATTGTCAAAGATTTGCTATGCACCTTTCAGAGTGGTAATACTATAGTCTTACGCTAGAGCATAACTAGTGGCTAACACTAAAGAGCAACAAAAAGGTACCAATGGCTTTTGCTGTCACTCAAAATATACCAACTACAGCCTTAACAGCTTTTAAAAGTGTAAGTTCATCAGAAGTCACTGCTTCTGGCTGCTGTCAGTGTGGCAGTGAGAGATATTACATAGCTTTTAAAGCTGTAGAACTCATTCTGCTCCCACACATTTTTTCTCTGACTTATAGCACATCAGGGGAATTTCAAATCTATGCACTGTAAAGAGTTATCAGTATGTATTTCTACCATAGCTAACTTTGTTGTGCCTTTCTGAAAGAGATGACAAGATTCACCTCTTAAGCTTTGCTTTTCTCCACTCTTGAGATGAATTTTTGATTTCGATGAATTTTTGATTTCTTTGCTACAAGCACAGAACAGGTTCAGAGACCTGTTAATCAATGCAGCTTAAATTATGGTACAAAAAGTAATATTATTTTATAGGTTCTGAATATAGAACCACACTGAATTAGGTCATGGGATCCTTTCAGTTTGCTATAACTTTCTTTTCTCAATTAATTTTATACAGAGGTATACAGAGTATTATGTTTTGCATTTTAATAATCCATATGCAAAATATGAGAAAACTGCTTCACTGATTTCTCACAAACATTACATGTTAATTGCTGTAAAGATTACTCTCAAGTGCAAGTTTGAGGTCAAGCTAAGGTTCTAGTCTTCCCAAGAGTATTTTTAATGGTATACTTAATTGTCGCTGAGGAGTAAATAGGTATTACATAGATAGCTTATTAACTTGAGTCCATTCTAAATAAATAAATAGAAATAAAACAGAATAAACGACACTAAATGTATAAGTCTTATAGGCCAGCTTACTAAGTTTACTGGTATGTGGTCATAATTAGAACAAGTCAAAGTCCTCATGAGGGTGTGTTGCATATTAAATATGCTTTCATGGATCTGCAAGCAAAGTGATATTATGTAAGTGAAGTTATAATACTCATACTGAAACATACCTTCAGAGATCTGTAATATGTTTTAATTATAAAATCATTAATAATAGCAGGACTAATTAACAAGTTAAACCAAGATAAAACATTTGTGGAGGAGCTGAGCTCATTATAATTTGAGTGACAGAATAAGTAAATAAGATATGAATACCATATTCATCAGTAAAGAGAAAAAACTTGTCCACTAGCATTTAAGACAGAAAAAAATTAGAGGTTAAGGAGTATAGTATAAACAAATGTATTTGCTTTTGCTAGGGAAATGAGATAATTTAAAATGTATTTTTTAAGTAAGAAGGGAAGAAACTCTAGGTAGACATGTTTAGTCGTAAGCTTTTGTAAATAAACTTCTGATCATGCATTGTGCAGACCAAAAAACTAGAGAATAAAAATAATTCTGGTGGCATGCACCAAGTATAGTGTTTGCTGAGTCTTTGTTGAATACATGCTAAATAGTTTATAGAAGTCAACCTCTTGTACTCCTGTATTGTGTGTGTGTGTGTGTGTGTGTGTGTGTGTCATTTTGCATGCATATGTGTGATAAAGAACAAAATCTAGCAAATCAACTTTTGCTCCCACCACCCATGCCTAGTGAACTCTGGATGGTTGTTCATGGGGTCACTACAGCAGCTGGTTGCAACTTGTAAGTGTTCATGGACTCCATAAACAAAATCTAATCTGTTAGTCAAAATAATTTCAGTCCACTGTTTTGGATATGAAAGGTCTTCGAGACAATTATTTTGAGTGTAAAAAAAATCTTTCAAAATGATGACTGCTTTTCTATTCTGAGTTCACCTGATTTTCCAGAAAATATTACTTCTCATATTTACTTTTCTAACATAAAATCTCTTATCTTGAAAAAAAAATGTATCCCACATTTACAAAATTCTGTTTTAGAGAGGTACCAAATTTAGTTTTAGGCATACATTCAGAGCATAATTCCCCTTCCCCTGTTTTGTGAAGTCCTTGTCGTATCAGTGTAATAAATACATCCAAATCTCTTATGAAATACATTTGTGCTTTTGCTTGCATGTTTAATAGTCTGTTAGTGAAATATTATATCATATAGTCACTTCATGCAGGATAAGAGAAAATCATGAAGTAATGCAACAAAACTCACAAGTAAATCAGGGAACTCAAACAAATTGTAACTTTAGTACATTCGGAAATGTTTTCTCCAACTAAAAGACTAAATGACATTCGTTTGCATGTGATCTACATTATTACAGACAGCAAAAGCTTTTGATGTCATGAAAAGGTTATGTGGTTTTCTTGTCTATTTAAGAAACAAATATGTCTTCTCAATAAAAAAAGACAGTTAAGAAACCCATTGAGGGAAATACAACATAATAAGTCTGTGTTGATGAGATGGCAATATTAACAGGGACATTACATTTTTTTTAACTTTTGATTTTTTATTGAAGAGGCATTTGGTGCGGCATAGAATTTATTGAGGTAGCTTTGCTTTTCTATAGCAAGACAGAGATATATCATTAGCTTGCATTTTGGTGATGCAGGATATCATTTTAATCCTCAGACCTACTAAACTCTAAAATGTTTGTGCTGAACATGGTGCAATGTCTATCAGAAGAATGGTTGTACATGGGTGTGTGAGTGACTGCACATGGAGAGATGAGTATATTAAAGCCTTCTGCATTTGTGTGTGTGTATATCTACATATGACAAAGTTTTTAATATTATAGCCCATGCAGTTATTCAGAAAAAAAATTGAGGATGTCTGAGCTATAGAGAAAGGCTATATTTGAATATCATGGCTTTGTTGTTTAGACATGATAGATATGAATATTCTTATTAGCAATGTAGTGACATTTTCTTTCATTTTAAATAAGAAAATATGCTAACATATAAGTGTAGCTGCCAAACTTGAACTTTTCCATTGTCATGAAGATCACTTTAACTTGTTCCCTTTGGGGAAACCCTGAGCAATATGCATAAAACTTTGCTTTATTTGAAGAATATAAAATGTACTCATTAAGAAATGCCTTAGACTGAAGGCCTTGTAATACTGCTGATTAAATCCATCAATAGTAATAGGGGATTCTCTAGAATTATCAATAAGTGCCCTTTGATGGTATTAGTAAATGTATCAAGTTATCACTGAACAGCCAGAGGCAGTATCTGCAGATGGGATACAGAAATCATTTCATGCATGCCATCGCAGAAGGAAATATAGTCAGGCAAAATATCTGTGTGACAATTTACATAATTGAAAACTGGGAAACCGAATTAGCAGCTTTTGCTATTATTCTGGGAAGGCATAGTAAAATAACACACAGATGGTTGAAACTGATACATCGCAAGATGGTTGAAATTCTACAGGAACTGCAGGTATTGTGGGCCAGTATTGTGAAATTTTATTCAGCAATTTAAAATAACATTCAATTCCCTGCCAAATGATACATAATATCCTTTGTTCTGGGAACCACTGTACTACTGAGCTATGAAACAATTAACATTCTAATTTCATATAGCTGTTATTATGAATGCTGTAGTATACATTCAGAGCACAATTCCTCTTACAAAAGTTTCACTATTATTTGAAAATGGCATCAGACAAAAGAAAAAAATATAATTATAGCCCTGGATCAAATGCAGTGATTTGCATATGGAATTATAACAAAGTGGGTTTCTTCTTCTGGTGAATAACTGGTGTGTGGAGGATTGCCATTATGCAAAAGTAAAGCAAACTAAAGTACCTCATGGTAAGCCAAGGGAGACATATAGTTAAATAACAGAACTATATCTTAAGAAATACCACATAGAGTATGGTTAAACCATCATTTTGCATTTGTCATATTGAGATAGTGTTTGTGTCTAGTGTAGACTATCCTGGCATATCTCATTGCAAGTGTTAGATCCTTATCCCTCCCCTTCACAGAAATAATTTAAAATCAAGGCTTATGTCTATCTTAGATTCCTCCCTACATCCATGATTCCATGATTGCACTTAGACACTTTAAAGAAGGGGCAGAGTGTTTTTTTTTTTCCATTTTTTTTTTCCAGAATGAGAAGCAATTTTGAAAATCAGTTTTTCATCACCATAGATGCATTGATATACCATACTGCAATATTTACTGACCAAAGAAAAATGTTATTCTTCATATACATCGTGTCCATAACTCATTAAGAAATATTACTGATCTTGCATGCAGGCAAAACAATGAAAGCAGCAGGATGTCATGACACTTTAACTGAAGGACAGCATTTCCTGCCACTGTACCTTCTTTGCCCATCCAGGTGCCTGTTGTTAACTAGGATTCAGGAACCAAACTAACAGAATTTGCTTCAGGTTGTTATTTTATGCTTATGACCACTAAAATATACAAACAATTCCTTGACTGCTAACAGTAGAAGACAGGAAATCTGCATGCACCTTAGTTAGTGAGCAATATACACTGGACAGAATGCAGAATGGGGAATTCAACATTGTGGCATTATTACTGCAAGGTGGGTATACCATAGGAGTTTATATTGATGTTTTAATTGTATGTGTTGCATAAAGTACCATTCACAATGCATAACATGGTCGTCAGTGTGTCTTAGATTGTAATAAAATGCAGAATTACTCTGCAGTTTTGTCAGTAACATTAATGTTGTTACAGTACACCGAACAACATTTTCTTGCATTGCTAAGTAACTTAAACTAGTAGCTTTGGATGTTCTGCTTTGCCATAGTTCCAAATGAAACCAAACAAACAAATTAAAAAGAGCTGTAAGATGAACAAATTGCAGGTATTATTTTTCTTTATTTGCCTTAGTGGATACTACAGTACAACACAGGGGCATAATTCCTCTGGACTGGAAGTTTCATCTTTGCTAGGCAGGGTAGAATTTTGCTTTTTCTTTTTTTATTTTATTAAATCATTCTGTGGTATTTTGCAGTAGAGATTAGAAATGGTAATTGAAGATTTCCTTATTCAAGTGACTAACCACACCACACTAAAAGGAGTACTTATTTCTAGTTGCAGGCTTAGCAAAGAAAATAGAGAGCCACAAAGGTAAAAATGCAATGTATCAATCTTAATTTTAGAAACATTACTTATTTAAGCAATATGCATAAAATATTCAAAAAGCATTATGCAAACATTAGGGTAGGAACAGTAGAAGCATTATCACAGAAATTACAGAAAATCTGGCTTATAATTTTAAATAAAGCATAAATATGTCGAACTTCATGAGGTAGATAATTATTGTTTCTATTTTTCATGCTAATGGTCTCCACATGAAGACATATGAGTTTCATATCAGCAAAACAATAGCCGGTTCATTGAGATGCAGATAATAAGTGGTGTTCATACAGCACTGTCATTAAATTACAAACAATAAGGTAACAAAGTAAGCATGTAAACAAATGTTTACAGATTGCAAAGCCCTTTTTTTGTTTCCATCCCAGCTTTCTGCTATCAACCATACTCCAGATCTTCTCTTCCTTCATTTCCACTGTCTCCAGTACCTGTTCAATTTACCCCTTCAGATACGTCTGTTAGTGAGAAATCTGCAGTATAAGCAATCAAGGAACATGAACAAAGAGTAAATTGTGGTCCATGAACTGTGCCATCTTAACAGTCAGATCTAAATCCTGAATATTGGTTACATGGTGCATAAAGTTATAACTCAGAATTTTTCTGAAAAATTAAAAATATGTAATACAAGAAGTTCAGTATCCCAAATTAAGGAGCCATTGTAACTATCCAGAAATGTAATTATCATCAGTATCATTTGTCATTTTCTTACAGATGTTTTATGTATTAATGTGTAGCAGAGTATAATATTTTTAAATGACGTATTCAAAGCAGTACGTTAAGGAAATAGCAGTAGATGGAAGAAAGATCATTACACACAGAGCTATCTGAGGAGGAGCAGCTGATCTGTGATATATAGCAATA
The DNA here is from genome assembly GCF_019279795.1 of Protopterus annectens. Lineage (NCBI taxonomy): Eukaryota > Metazoa > Chordata > Ceratodontiformes > Protopteridae > Protopterus > Protopterus annectens. The sequence continues at coordinate 676,619,578 of NC_056744.1, read as the reverse complement.
AGTAGCCTGCTTATTTGTAGTAGTTATTGCTTCTTCTAGATATTTATAGCAATTGTATTGTATACTGCATACTTGTACTGTATTTCATAGCTATTGGCTCACTTGTGATAAACATTTCTGTAGTGTTCTCCCACCCTCCCTCGCTATTGGCATCTTGTCTTTATACCTGCTGGCCTTGCAGTTGCCCGCCCCTACTGTAAATTTGATCTGGGACACTCCTCCCAGTCTAGTGTCATTAGCTCATTCTACAGAGAGAACATCTGAGAAGGCCAACCCACTTAGTTTCTTTCCTTTTGTTCCTCCTTTCTCCCTTTCTTAAAAAAAACAAAACAAAGGTACTTGCGTATTATCGCAACCAGATTTTTGCGGTAATGCTGCTTGCTTCTCGTTGTGTCAAGTAGCACCGAGAAAGTATTAAAAACCTCAGAAACAAGTTTTCTTTAATGTTTTCTGGTTTTAGGAAAGTTTATCTGTTAAACGGCTGAAAAAGGAAGGTTTGAAAATAGCTTTACCCTTTACTTTGGAGTGGTTGCGTTTGCACGTGTATTTGGCCGGAAAGGACTTTGCCAGTTAATCGTGCATATGTTAGGTGCTTTTCGGAGATGCCTTCACTTATTTTTCCGCTGTAGTTTTGTACGTTAACCTTCGTGACAGAAACTTGCAGGAATTAAGGGCTTGCAAGAGTGATGGGGGCATGATGTTGACAGGTAATCCGGGATAGTCCTACTGCTTACCAGTGGGAGTTGTGAGTATTGTACTGCCTGTCTAACACTAGAACAGTGGTTTCTACCTCTGAGATTGTAATTTTAGCCATTTGGGGCTGATTTCTATCACTTTCAACTTTCTGGCTTAAAAACACATGTGTTTGCGCATTCTTCACATCATGCAGCACTGAGGGGCTACAGTTAAATTACTCCAGGTGCCAGAAAGTCTGATCTTCAAAATTTCCATTAGAACTAGCTGGATTCTCAGTAGTAGCACTAAAATCTGAACCCCTGTGACTAGCACTCGCTCTAGAACTTGCTGGAAAGCACTAGGAGCCTTAAACTGATACAACCACTCAACTCTCTTTGTTAATAAGGAGAAATTAATCATAGGCACTAAACAGCCCGAAACTGCAAAGTACCTTGCAAAGGTAATGGAAAACAGCTCTTGTACTTTACAAAAAAGCACCTAAACAGGCATGTCCAAGGGTCAGCTTCCGGTGATTTCTCCTGTCCACCTGGTGAGTCTGGGCATACTGGGGCAATGCAGCAACTGCCTCGTGCACAGCAGGGGCAGCTCATGCTATAGGACTGCTGGACTGCAACCCCCCACCTGTAACATGAATAAAATAAATTCCCCCTACATAAACACATGCGTGCTTAGTTCTGACTGCTGTGTTAGGCAGACCAGAACTCCACACACACATGTGTGCTCATTCCTGAACTCCAGACTGCTCTGTTAGGCAGTCCGGATAGGAAAGGCAGGAAACTCCGCCCTTCCAGCCCAGAGGTCTGTGCGGTGACAACCGGAAGGTCACTGGACTGCACCGCCCGCAGGCTGGAGGCTCCAGCCTACTCAAGTCTCGCGGGGACCCACCAGCAGGATGCTCCAGCCTGCTCACATCTCGCAGGAGACCCAACAGCATGTGCAGGCCGTTATGGAGGACAGAGACAGGTGATCGCTATGGAGGACTTAGCTGGGCTGCTGCAGAGGACAGAATGTGTGTGTGACTTAGCTGGGCTGCTGCAGAGGACAGAATGTGTGTGTGACTTAGCTGGGCTGCTGCAGAGGACAGAATGTGTGTGTGTGTGTGACTTAGCTGGGCTGCTGCAGAGGACAGAATATGTGTGTGTGTGTGTGTGTGTGTGTGTGTGTGTGTGTGTGTGTGTGTGTGTGTGTGTGTGTGTGTGTAATGCCCCAGTTGCTACATGGTGGTGGGTAGAGATTAAGGCTTGAACCCTGTACATTGGGCCCAAGTAGCAAGTGCCTGAATTCCCTACCCACCACTATTTGTCAAAAATTTGCAGATTTTTGCCTCATATTTGTTCTGTTCCTCATAAAATTTATGGTTTCTGTATTTTTGTTTCTTGACAGAGTCAGTGGTGCAGTGGTGCACTGGTAGCATTGTTGTCTGACAGCTACAGGTTCTCTGGTTTGATTCTTGGCTGGGGAATCGTCTGTGTGGAGTCTGCATGTCCTCCCTGTGTTTGTGTGGGTTTGCTCTGGTGTTCTCCCATCTTACAAAGACATGTCTGGAGTGTTTCTCTGTGGGCCTCTGCTGACAGTTGGCTTTTCTTCCAAGTCAGACTTTCCTGGTTAACAAATGTTAAATAAAAATGACAAGCATTTGAATTTCAGACTTCATATTCTTCGGAAAGTACATGGTAACACAAAACCTTTTATTCTAGCAATTTTAGAAGTTTATATGATGGATATTTGACATTTGTCACTATTTTTGGGACTGTATTCCCCCATTATTGGCTCCTCTAGTTTTTTGTGCTAAGGTTGAGGGCTATGGTGAGAACTGAATTCACTGAATATGTTTGGGGGCTGTATTCCTCCATTACTGGCTTTGTCTTGTCTACGTGTTTTTTGCTAACAGGTTGAGAGCTATGGTGAGAACTGAATTCACTGAATATGTTTGGGGGCTGTATTCCCCCGTTATAGGCTTTGTTCAGGTGTTGTGTGCTAAGAGGTTGACAGCTATGGGTTGAACTGAATTCACTAAATGGTAGCCATTTAAGTTTCAGTCTTCCTCTCTTTCATAAAACAGATGATTTGGTGTAGTGGTATGTTGCTCTGACTGTTTTGCATAGGGTCCTGTGTTCAATACTTGGCAGTGAAATGTATGGTGGTAGCACAACATTTTATTCTAGCAACTTTTCAACATTATACAAGCAATGTTTAAAATGTATCCCTGGTTTTTGCCCCCCCCCCAACAATAAATGTTGGCTTTTTCCAAATTTCTTGTGCTGCAAAGTTCAAAGATACAGCTGAGTGTCAAGTAGATTTTACAAGAAGCTGAGAGCTGCAGGGGAACAAAAGTTTAGTGCTGCTAATGCTGAGTCTGCTTAATAGAACAACAGGTAGCGTACTTGGTTTTGATGCAGAATGTACTGGGTTCTACTCCCACAGTAGGGTAGATGCATTGCTGATACTGTACTGTGTTGTAAAGGGGGTGGATGCTGCAGTCCTTTTTGGCAAAGATACCTAATAACTATGAACCTGTTATCAGTTTGCCATCCATTCCCTATTGCAATATTACTAGCTTATCATTTTTTTAATGCAACATTGGCAATTTATTCCTCAAGAGCAACAGACACTTGTTTTGTAGATGAAACAATGAAATATAAATTTGTTTGCTAGTAGCAACCTCTTCATTAGTTGCAGATTTCTTTAATGTAGAATTATTTAGATGCCTTTTACTTCTTCAGAGATTGTGCATATTTACTGATAATGGTGGACTGTAGATGTTTGAGTAGACTTTTATGATGGAAATGTTCTGAACTGGGCAGTTTTGTCATTATTGGTGCATGCATTTTGTTTCATTGTTTACTGGAAAAGTGTTCTGAATTAGGCAATTTTGTCATCATTGGTGCATGCATTTTGTTTCATTGTTTACTGGAAAAATGTTCAAAACAAATTTAAAACGCCCTCTAACAACTGTACTGTATTGTACAATGACTATAATTTAGTACAATCAGGAATGTGTATCAAAGAGCACATGTATGTTTCATGTGCAAGGGGTCTATAATTTGAAAACAGCCCAAAGTTCATCTTTATCTGCCACTGGCAAAATGTATTTTCTTTTAATGTGGGTTTCAATGAATGTGAGTTTCAAGGGCAGAGAAGTTTTAATGCTAAGTATGTTTTCATTGTGAGACTGCATTGCTTTGTTTAGCTGATGTCTTAGCGTTTGTGCTGTAAAATGCAAAATAAAATGTTCAAATGAAGTCCAAATCATCATAGAAGTAAAGCAGTATGCACATTAGTGTTTAGGATAAATGGGGTGAAATAGTGGTTCATTGGAATGGCTGCAGGGGGAAGGCTCCAATCAACCATGATTTTCTGAGGGGGAAGGGTGGCAAACTGAAAGACAGCCCCAGCTGAACTATACCTCTCAACTGTCCAGATTTTCACAGGATGAATATATTTTTGCTTCTTATTTTTGGTTTGTCCCTCATAAAATGTGTGGTTTTCTGGCAAATCATTTAGGAATTAAGTCACTAAATAATGACAGACACTGAGCTTCAGACTTCATAACCTTCAGAAATATACATGCTAAAGTAAGACCTGTTATTCTATCAACTGTCTCAGTTTATACAAGAGCAATTTTTAGTACTGTTTATATGTTCCCCCAATATATTTGGCCTTGTCCAGATTTATTGCATTAACAGGTTGAGAGGTACATGCAAATAAATTGCTTTATAGAATTAGGCATAGCCAAACCTCTCAGCTGTCCCCCATTTTGGCTCAAAATGTTGCTCTTCCCAAATTAATCCCTCCACAAAATAATAATTTTGGAAGAAAACGTGGAGGGTTTACAATTAAGAAATAACTGTAATAATCAGAGTTATAGATTACTTTTATTTCAGAAATGCATGTAGATTATTTTATTTTGTCAGCTGCTCAAGTTAGCAGTACTAATAAAAAGTGTCCCTTCTTTGACAGGTTCCCAGCTGTATTGTGTGGCTATTTTATATTTTTGCATCATATTTTTGGTCCATTTTTCATAAAATTGTGTTTTGTTTGGCAAATTAGTGGCAAATCATTAAAGACTGAAGTTAGAAAATAATGACAGACATTTGAGTTTCAGATTTCATACCCTTCAGAGAATCCATACTAATGCAAGACCTACTATTCTATTATCTTTCTAAGTTTATAAGAGCAATATTTAAAAATTGACCTTATTTTTGGGCCTTTGTCTCACTTCCATGCATGGCTTTGTCCAGATTTCTTGCTCTGAGGTTGAGAGATATGACAAATGTGTCAGGGCCATCACAGTCAGCCACAGACATTTCAAATTGTACATACTTGTTGCACCCCACTCCCCCATGTAGTGACTCTGGATGTGTCCAAGCAAGGCAAAGAGCAGTTATGCAGTGTAAATGTGCAGAGTATCCCCCATCCAAGGTAGACACAAGAAGTACTACAGTGGCTTTTCATCTGCCCTTGATTTTACAGAATGGTCTGGTTTCTGTCATATTTTTGTACTGTTGATTTATGCTTATTATTACTCAGAAAGTGCCTGTTGCTCTGTGTTTAAGCAGCAATGCTTTAATGACCATCAGGTAAGCTTGTCTGAGATTGTAAGATGCAAGTAAGCTTTAATAAGCATACTGTTAATGAATTGCCAACATTAAAAGCCTTTCTGTTGTTGCCATGCAGAGAATACTTACATAGCTAGATAATGTATAAGCCTTGGGTATTGTAATGCATATGACAGTATTTGTAATAAAGAACAGGATTACATTATTTTAAGAAGCTCATTACACTTGTTGGAGACTTCCAGTCATCTCTGCAGGCTTTAACCGTAAACTAAACAGAATGCCAATCTATCATGCGTGGTCCATAAGTTGTACAGTAATCCTTTAAGCAATGTATCTTGAGTTGTTTCTTGTTTGCTTTTCATTTTTTTACTTTGATCATGTTTTCCCCATGAAACAAGTAGATAGTTGTCAGGCAGCAGGTCTTTTTGGATAAGAAACATTTTTACAAGTGGGTGTATCACAGAGATTGCTACTTTCAGCATGTTACTTGGTACTTTAATAAAGCTGAATATAAATTATAATTAGAACTGGAGTGTAAGGGGAAGTGGTTTGAGTTGAGTGCTGCTTGTTTATCTTATACTTGATTTTGACTGGCATTCTAGTAATGTATATAAAAAGTAATTTACTTTTTCATGCCTCACAACCTTTTTGTTTACATCTAGATATTAAGTAAGCTGTCATACAGCCAATGCATTGAAATATTTTTTTCTTCTACACTTCATTTTGTCTTGATTGGACTCTCATAATGATGGTTTCGCACTCAGGGCAGCGTATTTAATTAAAGTTACAGTTTTTGTGGTTTTGAGCATAGCTCCTCCCCCTTCTAGTTGGCCACACCCCTTCCAATTGACCTCACCCATTCAGCTGTCTCCTGCAACACCCCTTTGATTTGAAGTCACCAGCTGCCACTGGTACACAGACAACCCTCTCATCCTACCACCCAACACTATAACCTGCGACAGATGCACTTACATAGCCAAACTGGAAGCAAAGCTCTCTCCAGCAAAGATTGTGCTAGACAGTCAAGAGGAGAAGGTTAACACCTGCACTACACCTCAAGCAGCATATAGCCCTTCAAAACCCACACCATCAACACCCACACATAGCAACACTAAACCCACATATGCGGAGGCCCTCAACATTAACCTGCCCAAGCAACAAGGACCTCTGAAGCTGAAATGCAAGCAAACACCTGTCACAACCAAAGTGACACATAGCTCACAACACCAGTGTGCCACCCAACAACAGCCCCTAAGGCAAGACAATGTACCTAACACTTTAGTCATAGGTGACTCTATAGACAGACACACTGATGTCCCACTCACCAGGCGGAACAAGGAGAAAATTACAGTCAGCTGCCTGCCAGGATCCGCCACATAACGCATGCACTGAAATCACTCCACAACAAGTACAAATATGACGCTCTCATTGTCCATGTTGGCGGGAATGACCTGAGAAGTACCTCCCTGGACTACATGAAAAGAGACATGGAAGAGCTCTCATATTATGTGGCCCAGGCAGGTATGACCCTAGCCCTGAGAGGCATCCTGCCTTCGCCAGTATGATACCACAGTATAAGGACAAAATGATTGACTTCAACAATTGGCTAAGCTTCTGGTGTCATTCAAAAGGGATCTAGTATCTGTCTGCCTGAGATGACATGATTAACAAACCACAATGCTTTGCCAGAGATGGTCTGCACCTGTCACCCCTGGGATTCAGGTTACTGGCTAAAGCTCTTGTCAGCCCTATAGTGCTTTTTTTAGGCAAGGTTCAAAGGACAAAACCACCACTGTAACAGATACAAGCATGCAAAATCTGAAGGTAATACTACTCAATGCTAGAAGTCTAAACCTCAAAATGCACTCTCTCGAGGTATTCCTAAAAATGGAGAACATCGATATCTGTGCAGTAACTGAGACCTGGTTCAAGGCTCCAGAGAGCACCCCTGCAGTACCTGGCTACAACTCTTACCACACTTTTCGGCCACCAAACAAAGACCAAAACAATAAAGGTGGAGGAGTGTCCATATTCACCAAGGATATTCACACCTCCAGGGTAGTTGCCAAACACAATGCATCTAAAATTCTCCAGGTGCAACTAACACTAGGTAAGACTGTTGCTACAGATCCCCCACCATGCCCCAAGATTCTCACTACACCTTTCTAAACATACTGGAAAATATTAAGATACAATCAAACTCCCTAATACTGGGTGATTTCAACTACCCTGCCATTAACTGGGAAACTACTGGGGTACCAACACCTTTTCCCAACGGTTCTTGGAATTCATAAATTCCAATGCCCTGGATGAAGTAATCCATTATCCCACCAGGGGCTCCAATATCCTAGACCTGGTCATTACTAACATAGGAGATAAATGCTCCACACCCATGGTCACCCACTCAGTGGTCAGGTCTGACCACAAGCAAATCACACTTGACATCCACATCCCACCCCCAGCCCCCAGTAAGAAAACCTCAGTAAAAACTTCTCCAAAGCTAACTTCATGCTACTGAAGTCTGAAGTGACAAACTTTATGACACCCATGCAGACGGGAGCCGAAAGTTAGACTGCTGAATCCTACACTAAGGCACTGTATGAGCACATCCACTCATGCATGAATTGTGCCATCCCAAATAGAACCAAAATGTTCTCCTCCAAAAAAAGAAAGCCAATCTGGTGGTCCCCTGCCATAAACAAACTATATAACAGAAGAAAGAAACTGTTGCAGAAAAGAGGAAAATCCCAGGATGCAAAAAACTCCCTTACCAACCGCAGTATAAGCTGAGATCCCTCATAGTATCCTCCAAAGCTAGTTATGAAAATAAAATTGCCTAAGATTCCAAAGACATCCACAAGGCATTCTATAGTTATGTCAAGAATCTAAATGACAATGCTCAGATATGCTCTGAGCTACAACAGAATGGCATTAAATATTCTGATCCCAAGGATATTCGATTTAGTGCCAACTTCACTCCCCTCTCACCCCCATAAAGACCCATCTCAATACCAAAAAATTGCCAAATTCTGGTAATCACAGCCAGGCAAGTAGAAACTGCACTCTCCAAAGCTAAGAATACAGAGTCCATGTGACCAGATGACATCCCAGGCTGTGTACTAAATGAACTACAAAACGAACTGGCACCTCACCTAAGTGTCATGTGTAATCATAGCCTCACCTCACTCTTCATGCCCACTGAGTGGCACACAGCTACAATTATCCCACTCCACAAGGGGGTTCCACCTTGGATCCTGGGAACTACCGTCCCATCAGTCTGATGAGCCTGTCCTGCAAGGGTGTGGAATGCATTATCATGGAACTTATAAACAAAGACATTGACAACCTTCAAACACTGGACCCCACCCAGTTTGGGTTTGTGAAGGGCTGATCTTGTCTCCTGAACCTGATTGACTTCCTTGAATCCATCTCCAGAGCTGTGGATGAGGGTAAGGTGGTTCACACAGCCTATCTGGACCTCGCCAAGGCCTTTGCCACCATCCCCCACTCTTGAATCATAGATAAACTTACTAAGCTGGGCATAAATCCCTATGTAACATGATGGGTTGTCAATTGGCTTAATGACAGAACCCAGACTGTAAAAGTAGCAGACTCCAAATCCAGCTCCAGACAAGTGACAAGTGGAGCACTTCAATCCTGGGACTGCTCTTGTTTGGCATCTACTTCTTGAAGTACAGGCCAACACTAAGGGACTCTGGCTAACAAAGTTTGCAGATGACTGCAAACTGGGAGCCATTATTGAATCCCCAAATGATGTGGATATTCTACAGAAGGGCCATACAGAAACAGATGCTTGGTGCCAGAGCCATGGGCTTAAGCTTAATGCCAAGAAATGCATAGTTATCCCCTTTGGGGAAAAACATGTACCCATGAATGACCACATAGGTGGCAGTACACTAAACACCGAAAGTGTGATGAGAGACTTAGACACAGGTGGACAGTGGTCTCACCTTCGATAACCACATCGCCACAACAGTCAGGAAATCCTTCTATGTGGCACACCTCATCACTAAGGGCTTTCCATCCAGAAAAAAGGAGGTCATTGTCCCACTGTACTCATCCCTCATTCGACCAATTATAGAGTACAATGCTCCATTTGGTATGTGCCTCACAAGACATCTGCAACAGCTGGAAAGGCCACAGAAATACCTCACTAAAAGAATCACAGGCCTAAAGCAGATGCCCTATGCTGACCGTCTAAAAAAACTCCAGCTATATGCTGTGGCATATCATCTACTCAGAGGCGATCTTTGCTTAGCATACAAGGCCATGTCAAACCCTTCAGCTGTTGGACATGCTACACTTAAAGAAATCCCAATCCCACAGAGCCACATGCTCCAGGGATCTAAACCTTGTCATCACAATGAACAAAACATATTGGAGGGATAGGTTCCTGACCCTGAGACTCCCCATACTCTGGAATAGACTGCCCATATATGTCAAGCAGAGTGCTTCCTTGGCCCTCTTCAGAAGGAACCTTGACGATTGGATGGGAGATAGGAAATTCACCCCGGGGATCATGTCAGTTGCCTGCTAGACAGGGGTCCAGGGAAGTAAATATTGTGGGAAGAAATATCCAGGAAATTGTTATGGCTTGGCTTGTATAGACCCTAGGGCCGATAGCCTAGTATCAACCTATGAACCTATGTATTTAGTTTACCATGCCCACTTTATAGTTCTCAGGGTCATCAGAGGAGCCAGAGAGTCAATTCACCCACTTCATGTCTTTGAGATATGGCAGGAAACTGATGCCTCTTACTGGAACCCATATAAAGAAATGGCACTCCAAATTTGCACAGATAGCCATGGGGGCATAGAGAGGACATCCCATATCTGTGCAGATAGCCACGTGGCTACATAAAGGACATCTCAGATCAGCACAGCTATCCATGTAAATTCAAAAAGGATATCCTGAATATGCACATTTAACCAGATGTGTACATAGACAACATCCCAAATCTGCACAGATATCTATGAGGATATCCTAAATATGCAGAGATATCCACATGGATACACAGAGGACATTCTAATCTGCACAGATAGTTATGTCCAAACAAAGTGAACATATAGAATCTATGCAGATAGCCATGTGGATAATGGGGACATCCCAGATCTGTAGAGATAACCATACAGATGCATACAGGATGTATAAAATCTGCAGAGTTAGCCATGTGTATAAAGAAAGGACATGCAGATTCCATGCATGTAACCAAGGAAGCCCACAGGATTTTCTGCAGGGGGGGTGCAAACCCAGAGCCCCGCCCACACAGCCCCACCCCCTCCACCCACACAGCCCTAACCACCCACACAGTCCCACCCACGCAGCCATTCCAGTGTCCCATTACTTGGATATTTCTCATCATTTGTCATAGACACTGTTCAAATCTCTCAGTGTGCATACTGTTTTATGCTTTACTTTTACAATGATTACAGATGTTTGGATTTCATTTACAACTTTTATTTAAAATTTTATAGCATAAACACTGATAGACATTTACTAAACCTAAATAAAGCCATAGTCTTACAATGAAAACAGACTTAGCATTAAAACTTCTCTACCTTTGAAACTCACATTCACTGAAATAGCATTGAAACTCACATTCAAAGAAAATGCATCTGGCCAGTGGTAGGTTAAGTTTACCTTTGGGCTGTTTCCAAACCATAGGCCCTTGCACACATTTTTTAGGGCCATGCAAACATTATTTGAGTCACCTTACTGATTATATTAATTATAATATATAAATTGAATTATATCCCTTGTATAATACGGCACCACTTGTTAGAGTGTGCTTTAAATGTATAGTTTTGAACATTTTTCCACTAAGCAATGAAACAAAACATACAAACCAATAATGACAAACTGCCCAATATAGAACATTTCAACCATAAAAGGCCACTCAAATGTCTGCAATTACAATCCACCAATATCAGTCAATATACACAATCTCTGCAGAAGTAAACGTCATCTGAATAACTCCACATTAAAGATATTTGAAACTAACGAAGAGGTTGTTGCTAGAAAACAACTTTATATTTCAGTGTTCCATCTACAAATTCAGTGCCTGCTGCCCTCAAAGAATAAATTGCCTATGTTACATTACAAAAATGATAAGCTAGTAATATTGCAATAGTTAATGGATGGCAAACTGATAACAGCTTCATAGTTACTAGGTAATTTGTCCAAAGGAGGATATTCACAGGACTGCAGCATCCACTCCCTTTAAAGTACAACAAAGTACAGTATCAGCAATCCACATGCATACTGTGGGAATAGAACCCACAGCCTTCTGCATCAAAAGTAAGGCTACTACCTGTTGTGCTACTAACAGTGCAAACAGACATGGAATAAGCAGTACTAAACTTCACCATCTGAAACTCTCAGCAAAAGTTTTAATTTATTTAACAGTTGTTTACCAGGAAAGTCCAACTTGGAACAAAATCAGTTTTCAGCAGAGGCCCAGGGAGAAGTGCTCCAGATGCATGTTTTTGTAATATGGGAGGAAACTACAGCACCCAGAGGAAACCCACACAAACACAGGGAGTACATACAGACTCCACACAGAAGGCACCCCAGCCAAGAATCAAACCAAAAACCTCTTGCTGTGAGGTGACAACACTACCACTGCACCATCCACTTGACACAACTAAATCTCTCAGTTTCACAGCTGAAGACATCTGAAAAAGCCTAAATTTATTTGGGGGGGGGGGGACAAAGGCCCAAAACCAGGGACACATTTTAAATATTGCTTGTATAATCTTAGAACATTCTAAAATGGTGTTTTGTGTTACCATGTGTTTCCAAAAAAGATAGGAAGACAAACTTAAAGGGCTATTATTATTTAGCGAATTCCATTCTCACTGATTTACCAGAACACCACAAATTTTAAGAGGAATAGATCAAACTCCGAATAGATCAAACTCCCTGGATCAGAAGTGGTGTTGTCAGTAGAGAATGCCGGCTCCTGTACCTAAGGCTCAGGGTTTGAGCCTGAATAATCCATAACCACCAGCCATAAGTAACGGGGGCATTACACACACACACCTCTCAGCACTTCAAACCTGCGTGCTTAAAATATTGAACTGTTCCTTAGCTCTTAAGTGCAAGAGTGCACTGAAATGACCAAACATGTTTACTTAAATTTTGTCAAGATCAAACAGCATCAGTTATATGATCAGACACCTCAGCTGTCCCCACTTTTAGTTCAAAATTTAGCTCAATCCCTCCAAAAACTGACCATATTGGTGAAAATATAATGGATTACAATTGACAATTCTATTTAGACTTTTCTGCTGAAAATGCATGTTAAGATTATTTTGAGGCATTGGCATAAGATGAGTTAAATGTCCCTGACTGCCCCTGTTGGTTCTGTAGGTAAGTGATTGAAAGCTATGGTTATGCTGTCCAAATCTCAGCTTCAAAAGTTTGTAGCACAAGCATAAAGCACTTAAGGTTTTAGAACAAAAGAGATTCTGAGCACTTGTTTATGCTTTTATGAAAAGCTGCTTAGTCTGTTTTTAATGACCAAACCACGCCTCCTTTCTTCTTGAGTAAATCAAAACTAAGATAGTCCAGTGACAGTGGTAGCAGATCATAATGGTATATCCTTTTGCATTTTACTTATATTGGTTTACCAGCGCAGTGCACTGATCAATATTGACCAATCCAGGCTCAGTACTGAAAAGCATAATCTCAAACATCTCCATTTGTTCACCAGGTTGGTGCACAAGACCCTTTTCATGCACAGCCCAGGTCATCAAGGCACTATATGGAGCATCAGAAGTTTAAAGTATTTTAGTTATTTCACACGAATCAAGACAAGGCAAAGCCTTTATGTAGCATATTGGGCTGTATGAAATTTGGCGACAGTAACTTCTTAAGATAAAAGGCTCTTCTTAATAGTAAAGAAACATTGGTAGGAAATTTTATGGGTAAAAAAACCCGCTTACATCATTAAACAGTTGAATATTACTGAGCAGTGTAAGAATGCAAGATTTTATTTTTATTTGTACAGCCTTTTCAGTCCCTTCCATTACAGAAACATATTTGCTTCACCCAGAGTTTGTCTGAAGCAGTTCCAGTCAGAACAATTTTAGATCTTTTCAAAGACTTTGGCCTTAGACTTTCTTCATGTGTTTTTAAGCTACCCTTTTAAATAAACTGACCTTCTAGTTCCCTCTGGCTCTTTGAGATGGCAGTTTTCTCCTTACTTCCAGAGCACTGAAATGCCCCACTGTTCAGCTCCAATATCTCTCACACTCTTAATAGAAATCTTCAGAGAAAATGTAGTGGTGAAAGCCTATGTTGTTGGAGACTTAACATAGGGGAAAGTAGCCCAATTTAAAAGTGCAGTGTGTGTCCTGGACTAGACAACCACATTTCTGCTTATCAACTTCTGAAAAGTCTCCAGACCAAATATGCATCTTGCCTACAAACTCTCCTAACTGTGCACCGCTGCTGAAATTGTGAAATGTAACTGTTTAGCATCAGATGTCACTGTCCCAGGATTCAGAATCAACTCCAACCCACCAGCACCTGCATCCATTAGAAACTGCATAGCCTATTTTCTAAAGTCACACATACCCATTCACTGCAAAATCAAGTCATAGTATTTAAAGCCAATCTAATTAGTCCATAATGCATTTTTTTAAACACGTGCACCTTAGCTCCACCATCTCCTGTTCATTGCTCTGCACATCTGTCCTTCCACCATGCCATGTACAGTTATTCTGCAAATGGTTTTCCTTAACCTCATTACACAAACTATACTCTAGTCTTACTTCTCAACTGTCCACATTTCTGCAGAATGTCCAGATTTTGCCTCATTTTTCATCTAGTCCTCATAAAATTTGGGATTTTCGTGGCAAGTTAGTGAGAACTGAATTCACTAAATGACAGACACTTGAGTTTCAGACTTCATTTATTTCAGAAAATGCATGCTAACACCTTTTATTCTAGCAACTTTTTAATTTTATGACAGCAGTTTTAAAAATTTGTCCCAATTTGGGGGGCTTTGCATCACATTTTTGGCTGTCTGTTTTTTTGTGCCAAGAGGTTGAAAGGTATGACATCCAAATAAAAATTAGAATCCCTTGTTAGTTCTACAGATGGGAAACAATTTACTCCAGGACTGTCTCCTATACTAATGGACACAGATGCAGCTCAAATGTTTTATCCGTGCATGGGTCCCCTCAGATTATCTATGGTATGAAACCAGTTACTCACTATAAGTAATATATTATTCAACCATGGGACTGAGAAGGCCAAACACCAAAACTGATAAGTTAATTCAAGCACCAAAAAGAAAAATTGAGAGGTTTAAAATGGCCCACAAGGGCAGCTAGCCTTGTACTTTCCTAAGGACCTATCATACTGGTGCTGGTTTGTACCCTTGTCAACAGTGAGCCCAAAACAATTTAGATCTGGTGCACTTCTGTAAGATTATATTCTTGTCTCAAATTTACCCAAGAAAACTTATAACCAGTTACTATCCATCTTTAAATTAATAACACAGCACAAGTAAAGTGAATGAAGTTTGTAAAAAAAACAGCCAATAAAAAAAGTTCCTGTGGAGCTTTACATCACCAGAGTGTTATGCCATACAAACTTATTAACAACTGATTTTACAAGCTATCGAACAGCTAGACACCACTAGTGTTTAAGGAACTAGCAAAAAAAAAGCTTGCTAATTAAGAGCATGGCAGCAACATAATAGCAAGTACTTCAAAGTCTAGCACTACCAGTTCTATACCAGCAAGCACTGTTTTTCACTATAACAACCCATTAAACAATACCCCAGTGCTGCCCCAGACAGACAGCAGCACACAGCATGAACACAGAAAATACTTTGAGACAAGAGAAAACAACATGTCAGCCAGTTTGGAAAAACACTGGAGATTATGGAAAATGGTAAGGAAATGGTTTGAGACAACTACCCTCAGCAGACAGAAGAAGACGAAATGAGGTTGTGTCAAAACTCTGAAGTGGAGAAATACAGGACACTGAACTATGTGAACCTTACTGTCTCACCTGTTTCACTAAAAGACATGCCCCCTCCCAAAATCACATTACAATAACCATTGGCACTACAGTTTTTTCTCCCTTAGTCGGTAGAGCCAGTTAATAAGCATAGCTCCAACCTTTTATCTCCAAAATGTGGAACATTCCTTCTAATGTGGAACACTTAGGGTGCTAGCAACTTAAATAGAAAAGTCACAAAATGATTAAAATGTACCTTTATACACAAATGTTATTTTGAATGATTCAGCATTTACTATAGATATTGGTTAATTCTTGACAACGAATCTGCAACAATCCCTTTCAAATAGAATGTAGAACAGCGAGGTACATGGAGTTAAGAATCCAAATAAGCAATGTTCCTCATAATGAGGTACACTTTAAAAGTATGATCTTATTAGTAAGCAGAAAGGCCAGTAAAAAGCAACTTCTACTACCTTTTTCACAGGACACCCTTCCTATACCAAACACATTCTCTCCACTACATGCAGCTTACACAGGCCAAGATCTACACTTGTTTTTAAGCTTACAGACTAAGTTGTTATCCTCTGTCTGTGGTCAACTATGGAAATATTAAGAATAACTCACTAGTACAGAGAGAATAAGACATACAAGTGCGCACTGCTACAGATTACACGCCTCCATGCTTGGCCGGACAAAATAAATACTTTAGCTTTCCCAAAAATATTGAGATAACCGCACAAATCCATTCATGCACGCACAAACATACTAAAGTATTCTTTAGTCAAACTGTATTACTTTACTCCTCAATTAAGAGGAAACAATGTTAAATAATCCTCGCCATGTCATGTCAAAAGTAAAACGGACCTCTCAGCAGTTTAAAAGTAAAACGGACCTCTCAGCAGTTTAAAAGCAAAACGGACCTCTCAGCATCTTAAAAGTAAAACTGACCTTTCACCTTCCAGCACATAAATGGAGCCTTGGGGGAAAAATCTCTTCTTACTGTGACTCTGGCAGCATGTGGAATCCATTTGCGCTCACTTTGTGTTTAAATTTAATGTTAGCGTGCAATGCATGCATGGGTCCGCCTGTTGTGTCTTACAGCTGTAAAAGTGGAGGGAGCACTCCCTCCCCCTCGCTCTATGGATCCAGCGCCTATGGGGACAAGCAAGCTACGGGACCGTTCTTAAAGAAGAATGCCCTTATTTTTTTGGGGGTGGGTATTAAAAGAAAATTAATCTCCCGCCCGTTCCAGGGGGATACAAGTGCGCCCCTTGCACCTCCCTGCAGGTGCCCTTGCACGTAACACTTCTGCTAGAAATCAAACCTGAGAATCAAGATCTGAGGTACAGTAGTGAATGCTGCTGTACCAAGAAGCTAATCACATATTAGATATAGAATGTTATTACCTTAGAAATGATCATCTTTGTCTTTGCCCTCTTTTGCCTTTAAAGCTTGAACCTGGCATTTAGTTTCTGAATACACATTCAAATTATCTACTTAAAGTATATTCTTGAAGGATTTACTTTCCTTGTGCTTATATATAACTATCTGTATCTGTCTCTCTGTCTCTGTCTCTCTGTATCTCTATATATTTGTATATGTGTCTGTCTAAAGCTCCATCAGTCTATACACACACACACACACACACACAC
>NC_056744.1:676467671-676597671 GCF_019279795.1 Protopterus annectens | reverse complement strand
GTGACTGTTTGGTCCTGTGTGTTCTGTCTTCCTATGTCTTGATTAGTGGTACAGCTAAGAAAAGTGTTTTAATAATGTAATCTCTAGGGGTAGGGTTAGCATACAGGAGTAAGGTGGTATGGGAGGGCAACGCTTATAATAATGAAACATTTCACAGATGCTAAAAGTTGGAATGGCAAATGTTCAACTGTGCAGCAAATATACTAATTCCAATATTGAACAGATTTGGAAGAGAAGGAGAAAGGGAGGGAAAAAAACCCATAAAATTCACTTTGCCCTTGTCCCCATCAATAAAAACACACCACACCAAATGACATTTGATGAGCTTTATTAAACTTCCATAAACATAACTTTATTGAATGACATTTTTAACTTATTAATCACATCATGAACATCCATGTAGGCATTTACAAGGGCAGGTTATTCCTGCTCACCCCGTCCAAATAAGCAGGATTGTCACCACTGCTCACTTACTCTTACTTATCAAAGGAGTGTCTGCTGCTGACTTTAATCCCCCAAACTCCTTAAATCAAACACCCAGCACCAGAGGGGGAACAGAGGAGGGACAAACCTGCCCCTCTTCTCCACCTAAGCACCCAACCCACAGAAGTAATTACCCAATCCTCAATGTCATCAAAAAAGACAGAGGGAGGGCGGGTAGTAAGATCACACCTAAATCTGATCCCTTACCCAGCTACACTCACGTAAAACCTCTTAAGCCCCTTCTCACATCTACTTCACTTCCTCCCAACCTTCCTCTTTCTAATTTAACTTTTCTTTCCCCACCGCACTATCTATCCTTCTTGCACTTCCATCGCAGCCCTAACATCCACTCTCTCCCCTTCCCCAGACCCCCACATCCCCTTCTTTATCATTCCTTCATGACCTTCACACAAACACTGAAGTTATCCATGAACAAATTGTTTTGTTTCCATACCTCATTTGTCCCAGACTCATTCAGTAAAAACACACCACACCAAAGGACATCTGATGACCTTTATTAAACTTTCATAAACATAACATTGTTGAATGTCCATGTAACCATTTACAAGGGCAGTGTATCCCCCAATAATCCTGTCCAAATAAGCCATGTCATCACTAGTGCTTACTTACCTTTACATATCAAAGCAGGATCCCACCCCTCACTTTCATCCCAAAAAGTCATTGAATCAAACACCCAACACCAGAGGGGGAAGAGAAAAGGGAGAAGCCGGCCCCTCTTCTCCACCTACCAGGCTGACACAGGCTCTTCCCCCTAACTTTACTGCAAGACCTTCACCAAACCCTCCAAAAACAAACCTAAGTGTACAATAAACAGGTCCAAAACAAAATCGTTCAGGTGCACTCCGTCCTCTTTGAACTAAACTGGGTCCCTGTAATCAAAATCCCTATGCTCTATCATATAAATACCCAAAATAACCCAAGGCAAATTAGTATTAACGCGGCAATAAATCCAGTTAACTCCAAACAATTTAGCATAAGGAAAGCATTAAGAGTGACTGGAACCACAAATATAGGTAAAAACATATTTAATTGAACAAGTTAAAATCAGAAAATAAAATGAATTTGCTAAATAAAAACACAAGTGTAAGCACACTTTCACCATACAGCTTTCATGAGGCTGATATCAAAATACTAATGGAAGCAACAATTAAATACAAAGCCTGAGTTGACATATGATCTACCTTTTAATTAGTTAATTTCTTATGTAGCTGCTTTAAATGAGCTTTTAAGGTAACCATCTCTTTCAAACCTGGCGCCATATGGACTTTAATTCTAA
Organism: Protopterus annectens; assembly: GCF_019279795.1. Lineage (NCBI taxonomy): Eukaryota > Metazoa > Chordata > Ceratodontiformes > Protopteridae > Protopterus > Protopterus annectens. The sequence goes on along the minus strand of NC_056744.1, from coordinate 676,595,891 downwards.
AAATGTACCTTAATTCTGTATTTCTGGGTTTAATTAAGATTGCTGTGATGGCTTGTCTGAGGCTTTAGGTAGAAATTTTTTTTATCTTTACTGACATTTTTAGTGAGATTTCAAAGTTCTTTATAAGTTTGGTGATGGATGGGGATTTTGTTTTTTGCCAGTTTATCTAGGCATTGTCCCTCTTGAGCATTAGCAAGCAAGTGGATTGAGACAGCCAAGGTGCAAAGGGAGATTTTACTTGGATTTTCCTAAGAGTAGCAAGGGAGTTGAAGATATCAAGAAAAATGTGGCTAAATTTGTGTACAGCATTATCTGGAGTAAGTATGTAAGGAAAGACCAGTGTATAGAAGAAAGTCTATTGTTAAATACATCAGGGTTGAAATTAGAGAGACTACAACAGTCTTTGTGAAGCCTAATTTGTTGAAAAGAGCATCTTTCAATGCAGGTGGGAGAGTGGTCACTTATAGAATCAGGCAGTGTTTTAGGGTTGTGGTATAAGTCTGAATTGGATACAAGGATCCAGTCTTGCATACAGCTAGAGTTGGTTGGCTTGTTAAAGTGGGAAAGGGTAGAGATAAGTTGTATGAAGCCATGAAGATTAATTAGAGTTAGGGAGTCAGAGGTTAGGGTATGACAATCAATGATTATGTCACCTAGTAGTGTAGTTTTATTAGATATGTTGTGTGTGATCCAGGAGAGAATATGTTCCATAATGGAACATATTTTATTCAGCTGCTCTTACTGTAACTGTCTTAATTGCTGTTCTGCATGCTATCTGTTCAGTCGCTCTTACTCTGCACTTATTACTGCTTGTTAGTAGACTTCTAATTTACTGCCTTCTGCACTTCTTTTTTAGTCATTTGTTAATTTAATTGCATTTATTTAAACTATATTGCCACACACACGTGTGTTAGCCTGCACTGCAATTTAAATTGTATTTAATGCTGTTTTAGCTGCTTTTCTGTAAAAAAAAAAAAAAAAAAAATTCTAAGCTTGTTTCCTGCCTTTTCTGTAACTAGTCTAGTCCAGATACAGACTTGCTTTATCCAGGACTGTTGGTAAGCTTCTGAGCCCCCAAGCCTTTCTGTGTTGGAGGGAAGCCTTCTAGCTTATCAGTGAGAGTGGTAAGTACTAGGTAACCTATCTACCACAGGAGGAGTGGTTTCTGGCCCAGACATTATAGTTTATTGGCCATTTGGGAAGCTTTTCCATCTCTTTCAACCTTTTGATTTAAAAGCCTGTGTCTGCGCTTGTTTCCTGCCTTTCCTGTTACTAGTCTAGTCCAGGTACAGAATTGCTGTATCCAGAACTCTTTGTAAGCTTCTGAGCCCCCAAGCCTTTCCATGTTGGAGTGAATCCTTTTAGCTTATCAGTGGAAGTGGTAAGCATTAGGTAGCCTATCTACCACAACAGGAGTGGTTCCTGGCCCAGAAATTGTAGCTATTGGCCGTTTGGGCAGTTTTTTTCCATCTCTTTCAACTTTCTGGTTTAAAAGCCGCACTTGCGCTTGTTTCCCACCTTTCCTGTAACTAGCCTAGTCCAGATACAGAGTTGTTGTATCCAGGACTGTCGGTAAGCTTCTGAGCCCTACAAGCCTTTCTGTGTTGGAGGAAAGCCTTCTAGCTTATCAGTGGGAGTGGTAAGCACTAGGTAGCCTGTCTACCACAAGAGGAGTGGATCTTGGCCCAGAAATTGTAGGTTATTGACCATTTGGAGTCCATCTCTTTCAACTTTCTGGTTTAAAAGACCACATCTGCACTTGTTTCCCATCTTTCCTGTAACTAACCTACTGGGAAGTACTAGAAAGCCTTAAACTGATACAAACCTTCTAGCTTAGAAGAGAGACTTTGGAGTGATTAAGTATCAGTTTTCTGTACTTTCTTGCTGTACTTAACTGTTTTCCATCTAAACGCCGATTTTCAAGGATTTATTATGATTTAAAAGCTTGTTTTTTTTCACATATTGTACTTATTTGACTGCCTGCACTTTAAAAAGTTGTTTAAATAATTTGTTTAACTGTTGTAGGCTATACACTAAAGTGTGATAGCCTTTTCTGATTGTTTCTAATCGTTTAAAGCTGTTTAAAGTGTATTTTTTTTTACTGTTTTTGCCTTATCTTTTCAAAAAAACAAAAAACATTCCTTGTTTCCTGGCTTTCTAAGCTAGTATAGTCCAGTTTTCAGGCTAGTGCTGAATTCAGGGCTGTGTTGCAAGTTTCTGAGTTGCCCATACCTTACTTGGATAGAAGGAAGTTTATCTGTTCACCTGTGAGAGAGGGGAGCTTTGAGCAGCCTATCTGTCCCTGGAGGAGTGGTTCCAGCCCAGAAGTTAGTAGTTTATTGGCCATTTTGGGCTAATTTCTATCTCTTTCATTTCCCTGCTATAAAAAAGCATGTATGCATGGTTTTGCATGCCGAGCAGCGCTGGTTAGCTAGGGTTAAAGTATTCCTGACTCCTCTAAGTCTCCTCTTCAGTTTTTCCCTTGAAACTAGTCTAACTCTCAACCTAAGCACTCAAAAAGCATCCTACAGCCCAGCACTTGCTCAGACCTAATAGCAAGCACTAATATACCCTGACACTTGATTGACCAGCAGAGCAAGGCTCTTTATTCACCCCTCACCAACCAAGTGACTAAGCAGCTCACCCTACTATTCAGGCATGACCAAAGGGCAATTTCAGGTATATCTGGGTATCCTGAGGCAATGTTACAATTGCCTCATGTACACAGACAACCCTCTCCTACTACCACAAAACACTAACATATGCGAGAAATGCAATTATACAGCCAAACTGGAGGCTAAGCTGTCTCCACCCAGACTGGAACAGACAGTCAAGAGGAGAAGGTTAACACTTGCACTACACCTCCAGCCGCACACAGACCTACTAAAACAGCACTGGCAAAAAATACACAAAATCATACTTGGAGGCTCTAAATAAAAACCTGCAAAAGCATCAGAGACCTCCAAAGCAGACACCCAAACAACCTGCACCTCCCGTCACAAACCAGACAACACATAAAACATAAAATCAGTGTGCTGCACAATCACAGCCCTTAAGGTGAAATAACATACCTAACACACTAGTAATAGGTGACTCTATAGTCAGGCATACTGGCGTCCCACTCACTAGGCTGGACAAGCAGAAGGTTACTGTTAGCTGCTTGTCGGAAGCCAGAATCCACCACATAACACAAGCACTCAGGTCGCTTCAGAACAAGTACAAATATGACTCTGTCATTGTTCATGTTGGTGTGAATGACCTGAGAAGTACCTCCCTGGAATGCATGAAAAGAGACATGGAAGAGCACAATGATCATGTAACCCAAGCTGGTATGACCCTGACCCTGAGTAGCATCCTGCCCTCACCAAGAATGATACCTCAGTATAATGAAAAAAATATAAATTTCAACAATTGGCTAAGCTTCTGGTGTCATTCAAAGGGGATCCAGTGTCTGTCAGCCTGGGATGACATGCTCAACAAGCCACATTGCTTCACAAGAGATGGCTTGCACCTGTCACCCCTAGGCTTTCGAATACTGGCCAAGGCTCTTGCTGCCCCCATAGTGCCTTTTTTAGGCAAGGCTCAAAAGTCAAACCCACCTCCGTAAACAGCACAATTAACAAAAAACTGTGGGTTATGTTACTCAATGCCAGGAGTTTAAATCTCAAAATGCACGCACTCAAAGCACTCCTCAGTATGGAGAACATTGACATCTGTGCATTAACTGAAACCTGGTTCAAGGATCCAGAGAGCATCCCAGCACTACTGGGCTAGAACTCGTACCACACGTTTTGACCACAGAACATGGACCAAAACACAAAAGGAGGGGGTGTATCCATATTCATCAAGGATACCTACACCTCCAGGTTAGTGGCGCATCATGATACCTCTGAGATCATCCATGTGCAACTAACATCGGACAAATCTGCAGTGCAAATTGTGGCCTGCTACAGATCACCCTGCATGACCCAGGACCACCACTCTTCCTTTCTGGAGACAGTGGAAAACATGAAGGTCCTACTGAATACCCTGATATTGGGTGAGTTCAATTACCCTGCCATTCACTGGGAAAATTAATCGAGTACAAACTCCCAGGCCCAGCACTTCCTGGAATTCATCAACTCAAACACCCTGGATCAGCTAGTAAACTTCCCTGCCACAGGTGGAAACATATTGGACCTGGTCATCACAAACATGGCCGACAGTTCCACACCGGAGGTCAACCCATCACTGGTTAGATCAGACCATAAACTAATCCCTCTGGATGGCCACAACCCACCACCAGCCTCAACTAAGGAAACCACAGTAAAAAACTTTTCTAAAGCAAACTTCACCTTACTTAAGACAGAGGCTTTAAATTTCACAGCCCCCATGCTAAAGGACAACGCTGCCCAAGATGCAGAAACCTTTACAAATGCACTCTATGAGCACCTACAAGGATGCATGGATCATGCCATCCATAGTAAAACAAAGACACTCCTCTAAGAGAAGGAAACCAGTCTGCTGGACCCCTGCCATAAACAGGCTATACATTAGAAGGAGGAAACTAGTTCAGGAAAAAAAACGTATCCCAAGAAGGAAAGACATCCATGATCAGCATCAGTAAGAAACTAAGGTCCCTCATAAAATCATCCAAGGCTAACTTCGAAAGAAAAATAGCCAAGGATTCAAAAGATAACCACAAATCCTTCTTTAGCTATGTTAAGAATCTAAGTGGCAATTCACAGATATGCACTGAACTGCTGCAAAATAGCACAAATATACGGAACCTACTGATATTGCCAACATCCTGGCAGATAGATTCAGTGCAAATGTCACCCCCCTCTCACCCCCAAAAGGGCCCACAACAATACCAGAAAAGTGTAGTACCCTGGAAATCACAGACGCACAGGTGAAAATAGCCCTTTCAAAAGCCAAAAACACAGCGTCAATGGGGCCAGATGGTGTCCCAGGCTGCATCTTGCAAGAACTACAAAATGAACTAATCCCCCACCTAAACACGCTGTTCAACCTCAGCCTCTCCACAGGCTACATGCCCATAGAATGGTGCACAACAATGGTTATTCCACACCACAAAGGAGGTGCCAAAACTGACCCTGGTAACTATCACCCCATAAACCTGACTAGCCTGGTCTGCAAGGCTATGGAACGCATCATCATGAAACTCATTAACAAAGACATTGGGAACCTCCAAACACTTGACCCAACCCAGTTCGGCTTTGTTAAGGGCAGATCATGCCTACTAATCCTGGTTGACTTCTTCGAGACAGTCACCAAGGCCATAGACGAGGGAAAGGTTGTTCACACAGCCTACCGTGACATCGTCAAGGCTTTTGACACCATTCCCCACTCGGGTATTACAGAAAAACTCACCAGCCTGAACATAAACCCCTACATCATGAGATGGGTTACCAACTGGCTTACAGACAGAACTAACACGGTAAGAATAGTGGGCTCCAGGTCCAGCTCTAAACCAGTCACAAGTGGTGTCCTGCAAGGCTCGGTCCTGGGACGCCTACTGTTCGGCATATACTTCTCAGAAGCACAGGCAAACACAGGAAGACTATGGCTAACCAGGTTCGCCAATGACTGCAAACTGGGAGCCATAATTGACTTTCCGGCTGACACGGACATCCTCCAAAAGGGCCTTATTGAGACAGACACCTGGTGTCAAAGTCATGGCCTCAATCTAAATGCCAAAAAATGCATAGTTATCCCATGTGGGAAAAACAAAACACCCACAAATTACCACATAGGTGGCAGCCCCCTTAATACAGAAAAGGTAATAAGAGATCTGGGGACCCAGGTAGATAGTAATCTCTCCTTTGACAATCATATTGCCAAAGTAGTTAGGAAATCCTTCTATGTGGCCCATCTAATTACTAAAGGGTTTGCATCTAGAAATAAAGAGGTTATAGTGCCCGTCTACTCATCACTCATCAGACCTATCATAGAGTACAATGCCCCATTTGGGATGTACCTCACAAGACACTTCCAACAGCTGGAGAGACCACAAAACTACCTCATCAAGAGGATCACTGGCCTCAAACATATGTCCTATGCAGCCCGACTGAAAAAACTCCGTCTGTACTCAGTGGCATATCGCTTACTCAGAGGTGATCTCTGCCAGAATTACAAAGCCATACCCAACTCAGAATTGATGGACATGCTCCACCTAAAGAAATTCAAGTCACTGCGAGCCACGGGCTCTAGTGAGCTAAACCTCACCACAACAGTAAATAGAACATGCTGGAGGGATAGACTCCTGTCACAGAGACTCCCCATGCTTTGGAACAAAATTCCAGACTACATTAGGCAGAGCCCCTCACTAACACTCTTCAAGAGAAACCTCGACAAGTGGATGGGCAACAGAAAATCCACCCCTGGGATCACTTCATTGGCTCTACTTGACAGAGGATCAGTTAATTAATCAATGGGGCGGCAAAAGCCGATACACTCTGGCTAGGCTTATAAATGCCCTCAGGCAGATAGCCTAGTACCTACCTATGAACCTATGAAACTATGGGGATATTATTACTTGGGGGAATATATATAGCAGCAATTATAAGTTGTTTTGTGATTATTAACTTTGCAGTTAACTATTAAGACTTCTGCAGGGAGAAAATTGGGGAGCAAAATGGACAAAGGAGACACGGTCATAGTAAAATATGGCTACATCTGCTTCTTTCTTATGGGCTCTGTCTAAGAGAAAGATGTTGTATACAGTGGGAAGAATTACATTGTTAGAAATGTGAGGTTTGAGCCTCATTGAGTTTCATTGAGAATTATTATGTCAGGAGAGTAGTGGGCCACCCGTGAATGGAATTCACTGACTTTAAGAATGCTGTGTATATTTAGTAAAAATAGAGTTAAGCACTTGGTGGAGGAATTCGGGTGAGGGGAAGGTGGTTGTGAAAACAGGGTGTTAGGGCAAGGACAGGAGAGAGGAGCTGGATTGGGGTGTATATTTCCTGAAAGAAATAAGCTTTTGGTGGTTTATAGAAGAGTAAGAATCATAAAGCAGTAATTGTGATATTTAGGTTTAGTTTTTAGGGGGTGTGAGGGGTGGAGGATTGATTTCATCTTGGGTAACAGTGGGTTAGAAATAGAGAGGGTGATATAAAGAATGTGTGGAAAGTTTGTAAGCCTCTAGTAGAGTGAATAGATGTAGGGGAAAGGCTTATGGGAGATACTTTAGTGTGATAAGAGGAAAGATGGGATATTAGAAGAAGAAGAGGAGTGAAAACAAAGACAAGCAGCACGTTAAGGGTGGTTACATATGCATGAAAGGAGGAAGCTTTAGAGGGGATAAGAAAAGACAGTGTATGCAAATGCGTGAAGGTAGGTGATAGGAAGCGGAGACATGGTTAGTGGGTGTAATTTTAGTTAGGAGTGCAGTGATGAGGAAGCAGTTTGGGCAAATGACAAGTGTATTGCAGCAGAAAAGCTTGGAAATAAAAGCAGTAGTGTTGGGGGTGATGTAGGATGGGAAGGGGTGTGGAGCTGTGCTTCATTTGGTAAGGATATGCAGATTGAGGGGGTGTGGTAAGGTTGGAAGAAGAGAGAGTATGATTAGAAGAATTTGACAGGAAGGAAGGAGAAGAAGGGGGGGCAAATTAGGGTAAAAGTATAAATTTAGAGCAAGCGGGTGTAGGTGAGAATGGGGGTAAGGTAGGGAAATAAATTGTGCCCAAGCAGAGCAAGGGCTAACAGAGTGAACTGAAACAGAAGAAGCAGACCAGAAAAAAATATCACTTGCCATATGATATCACAGGTCAGTGCCGGTATTACAAGTTAAGAGAAGCTACATGACTAATTTTTTGCTTGAGCGTAGGAAGTTTACAATTACAAATGTAAGCTGGGCCCTATAATTCCTGTGCTGCAGGCTAGAATTTACTTAATAAAAGAGGAAAGAAATACCATACCAAAAATAATGATATAATAATAGTGAAGTTGTATAGTACCTCAACAGACAAAATAATTTGAACTGAGAAAACATTGCAAATATAAAAAGCAATATTGTATGGATACATTCAAATGCAAATTATGAACTCATGTTAAGTACTGAACTAGCAGTTTTTGCCAATTGCAGCTCTTCAGGAGATTTGGGATATGCATTCTTAGGTAGACCATCTTAATAGACGGTACTGTACAAAAGAGGAAAAAAATTGATTTTTGGCAAGAATTGTGATGGCTCTACATACCTTAGTATCCACAGGGATAGAAGTGCAGTGCATTGCTGCACTAGCCATACGGAGGTCATACATACTCACTAAGACCCTTATATTATCCCTGTCTACTGCAAACCTAGTAGGTATCTCCTCATTATCACAATTAGATTGCAATATCCTGTTCTCCTCCTTCTTGACTGTTGAGCACTGCTGGCTACAAGGAGTTTTGGCTTAGCCAAGACAAGCAGCTCACAATGGGAAAACGCAAGGCTAGCAGCAAGTGACCGCATCCTTATGGACTGAGAAGTAGATAGGACTGGCAAGACTACATTTTCTATAATGTATGTGTGGACAGCATGGAAAAGCAGGAACATTTCGCTAAGAATCGCAAAGAGGGGGAGAGAATGCTTCATCAGCATAGACTGTTTTACATCATTCCACATTTATGTCTCATTCTGACTTCATTTGCTTTTCCTTATTCATAGCCATCATGTGTTAGCATAAGTGGTCTCTGAGAATCACAGCTTTGCTCTGCTCATTTGCTGACAGAGCAGACAGCCTTAACTCATTCACGGCTATCAATACCACCCTTAGTAAAGCATCTAGCCCACCAGTACATCTCATTTTCAAATATGTCTCAATAAAATGAGTGATATCAATGATTCAGGCTGAAAATGTCTTCAAGGACAGACAGTTTGTATTTCTCTTGGATGGCTCATAAATTTTTTCATTACAACCTGTAAAGTTTGACATTACAGAATTGCAAACCGCTTTTTAGCAAAAAGCTAGATTTCTAATTATATATAACATTCTAAATAATCAAACATGGGAAAGAAGGATATTACTTTTCATGCTGAAAGTGTTTACTCACTATGAGACTGCATTTTTACAATTGTTTCAACTTGTAGAAAAGCTTTCTAATTATTTGAAGAAACTCAGATCCATGCATGCTACGAAACAATTGGCTAAACAGTTGAAGCACTGTAAGAGTGAATCAGGTGACTTTCATGTGCATATTGTGTTTATGATACCTTGGTACCATTTTAAGTTGCAGACAGCATATACAGGTATAATCAAAATAAAAAAAAAATGAGTTAAAAGACTTTGCTTATTTGACATTTTGCTTAAAATAGTGGCTTTTCACACAAGTATGTTTTGTTGCAAACTAAATAAACTTCTATACAATTTACATATGGCATGTTGCAGTATGAGGTTTTGATATATTAATGTCTGTACCAACTCATACAACAAACTCAAAAGTACTTGTCTTGTGCATTTTCTTACCATCACCAGACTTTTCAAAATCAGTCTTTTCAAAATTTCTGTTTATCATGGCTTCACATTCAAAAATCGTATCCCTATTCATATGAAAATATTGTTTTGTGGTATCCTGAACTGACCTTCCCCAGTGATGCCAATAAATCAATCCTTAGATTTCTTAGAGTACTCACCTCACCATCTTAAATTCAGTACTTGGCAATTTCTTGTGGTTTTGTCAAAAAGCATTTTTGCATATGAGATGACTTTAAAAGAAATAGTATTCCAAGGTGATTGTTTTTTATTTTCTTTTATCTGCTGTAGCACTGGCTTGCACACACAATAGCAGAATAATTATATATTTCCCTGTATTTACTTCTATTTTTATGTATTCTGTTATGATAAACCCACTCTGTAAGCATTCTTCTTTACTGAAGTGACCTTAGAGTACTGTTTATGTACATGATATGCGTAACATTTCAAAACAGACAAAGGAAGATGAGGGGATTAAACCCATGACTGAAGGCTCCCACCAATAATGGTTTCTTCATACATCAGGATGATATTCCAAAGAGTAAAATTCTCCTTCCGGTAAAAAAGAACATGTATGTTTTCTTATATTTGCATGTTTATGGGCGTATGCGAGGGTGTGATTAGGTATTCATGTGATATCAGTTTACATTCCAGTAATAGTATGTATAAAGAGTCGAACTGCCACAGTCGAAGGAAAATTCTTTATTGCAAGGACAAAGTGAGTGCATTCACGACCTTCCAGGTCACTTCATCAGACTTGATAATACATCCCATGTCCTCCTTGATGTATATACTTTCAAAGTGACCAATCAGTTAAGACAATTAAATATTTATATCAGATTCAATTAATTTAAAAATAGTGGAAAAAATATAAATAAACATAAAACTGTGAAAAACAGTATCCAAGTTCAAATGTGAATGCCTATAGAACCATGTAGAAGGGAATTAGTACTTTAAGGCTCTTGCCTTTAAAAATGGTTTCAAAGAAACAGTTTCATTAATGCCTGGGGGTTTGTCTGCATTTAGTTGCAGAATCCATTTTGGTTAGCCTCTTCTGTTTTGTTTCTAATGTCACCCCCTCAGTTATTTTAAGTTCTGGAAGAAAATATCAGAGGGGGTGACATTAGAAAAAACAGAAGAGGCTGAGCAAAAATAGAGTCTGTAACTAAATGCAGACAACCCCCCAGGCATTAATGAAACTGTTACTTTGAAACCATTTTTAAAGGCAAGAGCCTTAAAGCACTAATTCCCTTCTACATGGTTCTCTAGGCATTCACATTTGAATTTGCATACTGTTTTTAACAGTTTTATGTCTATTTATGTTTTTTCTACTATTTTTTTAATTAATTGAGTCTGATATAAATATTTAATTGTTTGTCTTAACTGATTGGTCACTTTGAAAGTATATACATCAAGGAGGACATAGGATGTTTTATCAAGTCTGATGAAGCGACCTGGAAGGTCATGAAAGCACTCACTTTTTACTTGCAATAAAGAATTTTCTTTCTACTGTGGCAGTTTGACTTTTTATACATACTATTGGCTCTGAGGTGAAGACCGAGAAGTTCATCTGGTACCTGTGTTTTTGTCTTTCTATCTACATTCCAGTAATGCCACAAATTAGCTTGCAAACACAGCATAATTAGAATTAGTGGTTGAAAGAATGTTACTGCAAGTCATGCACTGTTTGTTTTGTGATGACTGTAATATATACCTATCGAAAATAGTTCTTGTTGATTGGTACAGGGAGAAAAAGGGTAGTGTCATTACAAAATTGTATGCCACCTGTGCAGAAAAAAAATGCTATGCTGTCAGTGCTTTGTAAATGAGGCAGATTTATTGTGTCTGAATGAATAACAAAGTGAGCAGGATAACTGCCACTGGTCTACACTAACCCTATATTTCGATTCAGAATAAATATGTTTTATTTGAGTCATGATTGCACCTGTGTCATAATGATGTGCTATTTTGTCTTCATAATTTCCTTATGTTTTTTTATATCCATGATTAAAAGACAAACAATTTGCTCACCATTTAACTTAGAAATTTGCAGTAAAAATACATTATTATTACTCATAGGTTGAAACTACCAGCATATAATCAACTTTGACCTGCAGACAAAAAGCTATATTGAATTCAAAACTTCTGGCAGCTCCATACAAAACATCTCTAGATGTTTATACAAAGTAGCTGTTATAAAGGGGGTCTGCCTGTTACTACTGAAAACCCACTACACCAACGACTTTGCCACTTACCGGGATTTTACTCAAGGAAAGGAACCACTTGGCCACCACAACTAAATTAAAAAAAAAAAATGTAAACCAAACCCGCCCAACTGAGAGTCTTCGCCTTCCACACACCCCCTAACTAAATATACCAATCCAAGATCACACTACAGTGGGGAAAATGGAAAAGTTCACAACGGTGGCCAAGTGGTTCCTTTCCCGGAGTAAATTTCCGGTGATCCGAGAGTTCGTGAAAGTAAGTGTTCTTCAAAGTCATCCCAGTTTTTTGATGTTTGGTATACTGGGTTTTCGATAATAACAAGTAGACCCACTATAATGACCTCAGGTGTACTGTCATCCATAATCATGCGATTATATTCCACAGCACCATTTTAGAGGTTATTCATTCATTAATCAGTGCAAACCATAACTTTACAAATATTTTCCAAGAAGAAAGTAGGTTTTTCAGGGTTTTGTCAATATCTCTGTTACTGTAATGTTCATATTATATGCTTCAGTGCAAGTGAGATAGAAATAGTTTACAGAAACAGTTGATTAGATTACTTGTCTAAGTGGCCACTTCAAAGAAAATAAGAAGATTTACATTTTTACTCAGACAAAAAAGCCTGATTTTACTCTTTGTCTCCAACATTTGGTCCATATTCTGAAGTATTATCCTTAATAAGGATCAGAACAACATGTATTCATTTTAAAATGAGGCAGCATAAAAATACAGCTGTAGTTTTTGCATGTTCACACACACACACACACACACACACACACACACACACACACACACACACACACACAAACTCACTTATGAAACAAAAAGTTTTACCTGACAAATTTGTCTTGATAGGGCAGTTGATATTTGTAGCAGCCAGGAAGTAGACAAATCTGCTGTCCACTAACAAAAAAAAAAAAAGACAGCTGTGGTAGGAAATTATTGTGCCATCATAGTTACTCATTAAATGTAGCACAAATAAATGCAAAATTTGCTGTCACATTCATGTTGTAAGATATAGATGCAGAAGACATGAAGGCTTAATGTTACATCACAATGTTTATTCTGATGTAACAGCTAGCATCTGACCAGATCAGAATGCAACAAAGTTACATGAACATTTTTGAAACATTTGGAATGATACATATTTTTATATATATCTTTCAGATATTATAAATGCTCATGGGATGAGACCAAAACAATAAAATCTTGTAATGGCGCCTTCCTGTGTGACCACGGTATTGGCAGATTAAATGAAAAAAATCTTACAAGTGGTTAGATCTTTATGTAATAATTAGCTTTTCCCAAATTATTGCTTCTGTTTATCTTAAACACCCCCTTACTTTTATGCTTGTAGATATATTCTTAAGCTGCATGATTAATTTTGTTTAACATGCTCATGCAAGACTGCATCAGACTGTACTAATGTACAGATGCTAAAGAAAAAGGGGATTAACAGTTGGAATATCCTGTTAATCAAAGTCAGATAAATAAACAAAGACAACTAGGTTATTCAGTGTTTTAATTAGTTCACATTTCTAACTCTTACACTTTCTAATATGTTAGGAAGGGAAATCAGTAAAATGTCAAAATGCTGTCATGAAGTTGCCAGTTAATTGAATAGTCTGTGTGTTAGTTTTTTTTATTAAAAGTTTTACTCATTTTATATTTTGTATTATAAAAGCATAATTTTGTGTAACCAAAATATATTTTTTTTCTCTCTGCTTCTTTCAAAATGTCTGTACTGAGTATATGATTTTGTTATTTTGCAGCACTTGAAAGACGTGCCTGAGATGTACTTTCTGAGCTGGACTATATAAAGGACTGAGTCGTTCTGCTTGGAAGGATTTCTAAATGAGCCTGTCTCAGATATTGGATCTGTTTATAGAGGACTAAGGAGTTAATAGGATGTCAACTGAGACTGAACTACAACCAGCTGTCAAATCCAGCACAAAAAAGGAGTCGAAAAAGAAAGGTAAGGAAGGCTACACATGTTAGCTTGTTACTCCACGGTTTAATATGGCCGTTGTAAATGAAGTGAAACTAAGATTTTCTGTATCTGAGTCTTCTCACTATACTATAAGGAAAAGGTTATATTTCAGCCTTTCTTCACTATACCTCATCAGTAATCAAAAACTGGTGACTTCAACTTCTGTATAGGAATGAACACGCTATAGACACGTAGTACATGTTAGTCTGTGATAATTTAATTAGACACCTTTCCCTGTCATCTGTATGGTGTCAACAGTTATATCCTCTGTAAACCTGCCTTTTCCTCTTTATCCATGAAATTCATCATTTTATTGAAGGCTCTAAATTTAGGAAATGTGTCATCTTGTATAATGAGTTCTTAAAATTTAAGTACAATTTTTGTCCCGATGAAGTGTATTAACAATATAGATAAATGGAATTGCTGAAAGTAACCAATTTTACTATGCCTATTACGCTAACTGCTTAAATACAAACAACAGGTATACATATAATGTCAACTGGTAATTGTGATTTACTTGGAAAATTGGTATGAACATAGAAAAATAGAAAACAAGTGGAAATACAAGCTAAAATATGTTACCGATGACCATCAGTTATTTAACAAATTTTGTCATTAGCATGACTCTGGAAACATTAGGTTGATTAATGGTCTGGCAGAGGAGAAAAGACCAAATACACTGATGTAAAAATGAAAACAGTCTTTAGATATTTTGCAAACAACATTCATGTGGAATTTTGGAGATCAGATACAAACTAATATGTATAGCTATTCCATCTGGTCAAAATAGTTGGACTGTTTAGTCATGCCATATGTTAATTTATTAGTTAATCCATTTCTTTTTTTACAAAAAAGGGGAAAGTTATCCCACTATCATTGTAAAAAAAACAGTAATATGTTGTATTAAGCAAACATAATGGGGTTATCTCAAAATCTATTTATTTGTGATAACCTTTTGCTGTCCACTGTCACACCTCCATTATTTTAGCATTAGGTCTGTCATAAAATGAGCTTTATGAATTTATTGTTGTATTGTCATGAAAGAAAGAAATGTGAAGCATGATGAAATAACATTTTTATTTGGAAATCTGTATCTCATTAATCCACTGCCCATTTGAAATATACAAGAGTGAAAATCAAGTTATCAATACATGATGACTTAAAAAATGCACACAATTTTTGACTAACCTAAATGCAAAAAATAGCTGACTTCACAAGTAATAATAGAAGTACCATCTGGCAGTTTCTGCTACCTTTCAGACAGGTTGATTAATAATTATTAGCTATTAAGAAATACATATTTTGACTTACACTGTTACCATTAGATGTATGTTAATGATTCTTGTGCTCAGTTTTGGAATTTTTAAATAACACATATCTTATACTTTACATTTCATTTTTCTTTTTTTAATATAGGTGGTGCCACCTCTTCTGCCCTGAAAAAGTGTTACTTGTATGTGTTTACATTAGACATGTTAAGATCTGTCATTTACTTGGTTATCATACTTATAATTAAAGGGTCAATAAATGACAAAAAAAAATGATCATTAATTCTTGCTGTCAAACATGACTGGATAATATTTATAATAAAGTATAAAACATCTGAGATGTCTTTTCCAAAATTGTCCTATTATAGATTAATTCATGTGTTTCACTACAATGTTTTCTGAAATAAAACATACAAAGGTTCATACAAAGACAAACTGCTGTATGAGTGGTTAATTGCATCACAGTATGTGGGTGAATGAAAGGGAAGCACTGACCTTAATGAGAGGCACAATGGATGATAATGTCATCCACTGCATTGTGTTCTGTGCATATATAAGACAGACAAAAGACATACAATCAGATAAATGTACACTATTGCACACATATGTTCCCTCAAACCTATTGTCAACAGATGTTCTTTAACGGCTGTTCCCTCACACTTATTGTCAACAGATATACTTTAATAACTTGCAAGTAAGTATTCCTCATGTATGACTATACAATGTGGATATCTCTAAAGGTCGAAGAAATTGTAAAGATAATTAAATAAGAAGTGAACAGGCAGAAGAGTGAAATAATAAAATGATAGAATTGAAAAGATGGTAGACCATGGAAAGAAGACTCAGGGGAGTTAATGAAATATTCCAGAATTTGTAAAATATCGTCTGCCATACAGGTCAGTGACAGCAGATGTAGTAAAAATATTGAGGTTTTGGAAGTCATAAGTGTAGTCTCAGACTTTGGAATAGTGATGACACAAAGATATACATGCTGATAATTATGGATGTCAGATGATTGCATCTCGTTACAACATATGCTGAAAGGGGCATTTGAAAACGGTATGAAAGTTATGGAAAATGGCATACAAAGTTGCTAATTTCTATGCAGATGTCTGCTCAAAAAAATTAAATATCCAACAAAAGTGGCAAGCAAGGATACAATTACTATTTTTAAGATGGAAAACAAATCTCTCTCTCTGTCTTAACAGGGAATACAGGCTGCAACGTAATAAATAAGTGACATACAATTACACAAACAAAATACAAAATGCCAAGCAAAAAGTAAGGTTGTAGAACCTGTAATGAAAAAAAAAATGTCGCTTCATCTTCTAACTGTAATAACGAAGAGTAAAATTTATCTCAATTCTGATCTGTCTAAGCAGAATGATGTTAAAGTGCCAAGTTTTGGGTGCTGATAAAAAATAAAAACAGAATTCAGGAAACTATTATATGTAACAAAGTTTTTCAACAATACCATGAATGACAGGTACCTCTGTATATAATATCATTGCACATCTGTCTACTATTTTATCAACATATCATACTGAAATATAATGGCAGCAACTGCTTACCAGCACTCAGAAAACATTAACTACAAGTTAATGCAAATATTAATTAACAATGAGAAAGACTCAAGTAAAAATGTTATCAGCTACTAGCGTTAGTTAAATGTATCTATGTTTTTAAAGGGTCTATGTTTACTGATGGAATGGCACGTTCGTCCAATGGCCCTTCATCATACACGTACCATCAAAAGTTTGTTGCAATAAAAAGCCAGATGATTGTAAATGATATCATTGAGCGATCATAGTTGGCTAACATAAACAAAACAACATGTAATATATATACTAATCGGTATGGTAGAGATATGGAAATCTGCCCTTTCCACACTGTAGTATGCTCTCATAATTGGTATATATAATTAGCGGGGGGGTGTGGGGGGTACAGCCCCCCCACATAAGGAGGGTCTAGTGTTTGCCTTTGTTAGGCATTTCTCTGTGCACAACATTGTGTAATTTAAATTTGCTGACTGGCATTTATCCAAAAAGAAGCTATTTACTTCTCCCATAGATTGTCCCTTAATTTTTCATTGTATAGCTACGGAAGATTATGTAAATGACAGTGTGAATGCATTTGACACTAGCATTTTGTTGTCATGAAACTTTGTACTGATCATGTTCTTATCAACAGTCTCTAATATTACAAAACCACCTTGATTTTGATGAAAGCATATTTCCTAAGGCATGAGGAAAATTTAAAGATTCAGGATGAATGTTAGATGACTCCAAATGGAAACTGAGGCACTATACTAAAAAAAATAAATAATGGTGTTTTATTAACACATTTAATAAATTGGGTATAATTTGTATATATGAAAAAATGATCTTTCTTTAATAACACTGAGCTAATCAGAGGAAGTCGGAGGAAGGGCTCTGAGCTAATGAATCTGAGATATATAACATTAAGTAGCCTGTTTTTTGCTTAATTCTGAGTTATTTATAGCACTTTTATTTTACTCACTGTGTGTAAGGTATTAAGTAGAATTTTTTACAATTGTTAAGCATCTGGTTGGGTTTGTTTGTTCTGATTTTTGTTTCCCACTCTCCCTCCCTCTTGGTATCCTGTTTTTATACTTGGTGACTTTGCAGTTGCCCTCACCTACTTTAAATTTGATCTGGACACTCCGCCCAGTCTAGTGTCATTACCTCATTCTACCTATTCCAGGGAGAAAATTTGAGAAGGCCAACCCAGTTAGCTTCTGCTCCTCCTTTCCACTTTACAAAAAAAAATGTTCTAAGCTTGTTTCCTGCCTTTCCTATAAGTTGTCTAGTCCAGATACAGATTTGCTGTATCCAGTACTGTTTGTAAGCTTCTGAGCCCCCAAGCCTTTCTGTGTTGGAGGGGAAGCCTTCTAGCTTAATTTTGTTTCTTAGAACTAGCCAGTTTTCTAGTTTCAGCACTCAAATCTGTTTCTTTGAGCTCAGCACTTTTTCAGAACTCATTGTAAGCACTAAATAAGCTACAAATTACTACAGCACTCAACTTTCCTCACTTGTCTAGAGGAAAACAGTTTTTAGTACTTAATAAATAAGCACCTATCCAGGCATGTTTAAGGGTCAGCTCCCGATGTTTTCTCCTGTCTACCTGATGAATCTGGACATCTTGGGGCAATGCAGCAATTGCCTCATGTACACAGACAACCTTCTCCTCCTACCACCCAACACTACAACCTGTGAGAGATGCACTTATATAACCAAACTGGAAGCAAAGCTCTCTTCACCCAAGACTGGACTAGACAGTCAAGAGGAGAAGGTAAACACTTGCACCACACCACACTCATCACATAGTTCCTCAAAACCTACACCACCAAAACACACACATAGAAACACAAAACACACACCTACATTCATGAAGGCTCTCAAAAACAAATCTACCCAAGCAACAGGGACCTCCAAAGCAGAAACATAAGCAGCCTCCACCCCCCAACACAACCCAAATGACACATAGCCCTCAAACTCAGTGTGCCACTCAAACACAGCCCATAAGGCATAACAACGTACTTAACACTCTAGTCATAGGTGACTCTATAGTCAAGCACACTGATGTTCCACTCGCCAGGCTAAACAAGGAGAAAGTCACTGTCAGCTGCCTGTCAGGTGCCAGTATCCACCACATAATGCATGCACTCAGGTCACTCCACAGCAAGTACAAATATGACTCTGTCATTGTCCATGTTGGTGTGAATGACCTGAGACGTACCTCCCTGGACTACATGAAAAGAGACATAGAGGAGCTTTCTGATCTTGTATCCCAGGCAGGTATGACCCTAGCCCTCAGTAGCATCCTGCCACTACCCAGAATGATACCACAGTACAAGGACAAAATGATTGACTTCAACAATTGGCTAAGCTTCTGGTGTCATTCTAAGGGGATCCAGTATCTGTCTGCCTGGGATGACATGATCGACAAACCACGATGCTTTGCCAGAGATGGCCTGCACCTGTCACCTTTGGGATTCCGGATACTGGCTAAGGCTCTTGCCACCCCTATAGTACCTTTTTTAGGCAAGATTCAAATGACAAATTTACCACCATAACAGGTACAAGCAAGCAAAATCTGAGGGTAATGCTACTCAATGCTAGAAGTTTAAACCTCAAAATGCACTCACTCGAGGCACTCCTTAAAATGGAGAACATCGACATCTGTGCAGTGACAGATACCTGGTTCAAGGCTCCAGAGAGCACCCCTGCATTACCAGGCTATAATTCATACCACACCTTTCGGCCACCTAACTTGGACCAAAGCACTAAAGGCGGAGGCATGTCAATATTCATTAAGGATATCCACACCTCCAGGCTAGTTGCTCAGCATAATGCATCTGAGATTATCCAAGTGCAACTCTGGGCAAGACCGCAGTACAAATTGCAGCTTGCTACAGATCCCCCACCATGCCCCAGGATTCCCACTCCTCATTTCTTGATCACTGGAATATATTAGGGTACAACCTAACACCCTAATAATGGGTGATTTCAACTACCCCACCATTAACTGGGAAAACTACTCATGCCATTTCTTGTGCTCAATGTTTTCTGGAATTCATAAGTTCTAATGCCTTGGATCAACTTATCCACACCCCCACCAGGGGCAGCAATATCCTAGACCTGGTCATTACCAACATGGGCAACCGGTGTTCCAACCAGAGGTCAATTCCTCATTTGTCAGATCCGACCACAAGCAAATCAACCTAGACATCCACATCCCAGCCCCACCCTCACCCCCCCACCCATTAGGGAAACCACAGTAAAAAATTTCTCCAAAGCCAAATTCACGCTTCTTGAGACAGAAGTGGCAAACTTCACAACACCCATGCTGACGGACAGTAGAGATACGACTGCTGAATCCTATACAATTGCACTTTATAAGCACTTACATGAGTGCATGGATCATGCAATCCCTAACAGAACCAAGATGCTATCCTCCAAAAAAAGAAAGCCAATATGGTGGTCCCCTGCTATAAACAAACTCTACAACAGAAGAAAGAAACTTGCAAAAAAGAGTAAAATCCCATTATTGGAGGAACTCCATGGTCAGCCTCTGTAAGAAGCTGAGATCCCTCATAAAATCCTCCAAAGCTAGTTACGAAAACAAAATCACCACTGATTCTAAAGGCAACCACAAAGCATTCTATAGCTATGTCAAGAATCTCAATGGCAACACTCAGATCTGCTCTGAGTTACAGCACAATGGCACTAAATATACAGAACCAACTGATATTGCCAACATCCTGGAAGATAGGTTCAGTGCTAACTTTACCCCTCTCTCATACCCTAAAGGGCCCATCTCTATACCAGACAAATGCAAAGTACCTGTAATCATGGCTGCACAGGTAAAAAAACACTCTCCAAAGCCAAGAACACAGCATCCATGGGACCTGACAACATCCCAGGCTGCGTTCTACATGAACTACAGAATGAACTGGCACCCCACCTAAGTACCATGTTCAATCATAGCCTCACCTCAGGCTTTGTGACCACTGAATGGCACACAGCAATGGTTATCCCACTTCACAAAGGGGAGCCACCACGGACCCCGGGAACTACCGCCCCATTAGCCTGGTCTGCAAGGTTATGAAGCATATCATCATGGAACTTCTAAACAATGACATTGGTAATCTCCGAACTCTAGACCCTACCCAGTTCGGGTTTGTAAAAGGCATGTCTCCTAAACCTGATAGACTTCTTTGAAGTGGTCACCAAAGCTATAGATGAGGGTAAGGTGGTTCACACAGCCTATATAGATCTCACAAAGGCTTTCGACACCATCCCCCACTCTGGAATTATAGATAAACTCACTAAACTAGGTATAAATCCCTATGTCACAAGATGGGTTGCCAACTGGCTCACTGACCGAACCCATACTGTGAAAGTAGCAGACTCTAAATCCAACTTCAGACCAGTGAGTACCACAGGGTTCAGTCCTAGGTCCTCTCCTGTTTGGTATCTACTTCTCTGAAGTACAGGCTAACACAGAAGGTCTTTGACTAACAAAGTTCGCAGATGACTGCAAACTAGGGGCCATAATCAAATCTCCTAACGATGTGGACATCCTACAAAAGGGCCTCACTGAGACAGATGCCTGGTGTCAAAGCAAGGTTTATTTTTTTGTCAGCACGGCAACTTCTACCGAAGAGCCAAGGTGGATCACAAACTCTATTACTGTATTTCTCTGAGACTGCTGACCGTGGGTCCAAGGTACACTAAACTAACTTCCCTCAAGTACCTGATTTCTCCCATAACCTTAGTTGTATACTTTCATTCCAGATACGGAATATTATAATTCCAGCTAATAATTTAACTTTCACCACATGCTTTACAGCCAATTTACTTACCTTGCTGAGCTACAAACTGCTTAATTTTGTTGAAGGTGTAGCCCCGCTCCGTTCGCCCTCGCTTCGCTCGGGCTCTCTTCGCTCCCCTCCCTGCCCCCTATTCCCACCCGCCCCCAGTACATCTAAATTTATAACCCCCTAGCCACCCCCACACCACTCTGCCCCAATCATCTTTTTACTTCACTAATTAGCTCTCCTTGTTCTCATCACACCTACTCATACGGCAACTACTCCCTCTAGTGGATCGCTACCATACTCTAAATCCTACCAACCTCTCTTCCTCAAACCTTTCTTCTACTACTGTTTGTGGACTATTAAATCACTATCCCTACAGACATGTGGTACTCCATACTACTACCCATCCTACTAGCCCCATACCTCCTTACCTTATATGAAACACAACCTCTTGGAGGACTTCATGCCTCATATGGTCATACCTGTAACCCTGAAACCAAACATACCCACTTTATTCACACCAGTAATACCAAGCCGTTGCTCACATCATGCTCCTGTTCCCAGCACACTCACCCTAGCAAAATTAGTCCTAGACTCAAACACAATAGTAAAATAATAGATAAACTTATGAAACTTATCTCTAAGTTAAGACTCAACCTGTTAATTGACGGGGACATACACCCCAACCCTGGCCCTAACAACATAAATAAATCCTCTCTCTCTATTAGCAATCAAAGCTACACCCCTACAATTCCTCATCTACCTAACTCTCTCTTAACCTGTCATCTCAACATCCGAAGTATTAATAACAAACTGCATGAACTTCATGCACTCCTTGCTGATCTAGCCCCTGATATTTTGTGTCTCTCAGAGACCTGGTTAAAACCCTCCACTCCAGACAATGAAATACTTCCCCCTGGGTATAACATACACAGGCTGGACAGAGCATCCAGAAAAGGGGGTGGGGTTGCGGTTCTATACAAATCTGATATGATTGTAACTACCGACATTATTCAACCGCCTCAGTCCAATAACTCTGAAATCCTAGCTACTAAACTGAAACTAAATAACAGCAAACACATCTATATAATCTGCATGTACATTCCCCCAGGTAATAATATAACCACACTTGAAGATATCCTATATTGGATATCCATCCACTACCCCCAAGAGACCATACTTCTAGGTGACCTTAATATTGACTGGAGCAACTGTTCCTCTGAAGCCCCTACCACCCACATTAACTTGCATTCATTCAAGCAAGTCATTAACACTCCGACTAGAACTAGAAAGCCCAACCAGAAAGAAAGCATACTTGATTGGGTGCTCATAAACAACCATCCCAACATGTATACATATGGTACCCTCTCTGATAGTCTTAGTGATCATCATCTCACATATATAATCAGGCAGAAAATATCTATCCACTACCAATCACTACTAAGATATGTCAGAAACAAAAAAAATTTTGATTTAACCAAGCTCCAACTTGAACTAAAATCCTGCAATTGGTCAATGCTTAAAAGCCTCCCCTTAGAAGAAGCAGTACTGTATTTTAACAAAAAAATTCTGGAGATTCTTGACAGTCATGCTCCCATCCGCTCTAAAAAAACAAAGCCAAAAACTGCACCATGGCTCTCAAATGAGACCAGGCTCAAAATTAAACTCAGAGACAAAGCTTGGGCTCTATGGCGAACCACTAAACTCCCTCAGGATCAACTATTATACAGGCAACTTAGGAATGAAACTAAAAAACTTGTACTACTTGACAAAAAAAAAATACTTCAGTAATCTACAGTCCTTTCACCAAAAAAACCCTCAAAAATTCTGGGCTGGACTAAATAATCTAATACACCCTGGTAAAAAGACTACCCCTGTACCTCAGGCCCTCACTGACAAACCATCAGAATTAGTTGCAGATAGCTTTAATCGCTTTTTCACTGAGACCATACAAACCCTAGCAAGTAACTTGCCACCTAGCCCCTACAGCCCAAACTGCTCCACCTCTACTAATCTTCCACATTTTAGCTTCCAACCTATTGCTACCTCATTTATACACACTCTACTCAAAAAAACTAAAACCTACCACTCTTGCAGCTGACCAACTTCCAGCTGAATATCTACAAATATCTGCTGACGCCATTGCCTATCCTATCTCAGTACTTATAAATCGCACACTAACTGAAGCTAAAATTCCTAATATCTGGAAAATCTCTTATGTCATCCCTCTCCATAAAGGGGGAGGCTCTACCGAAATATCCAACTATAGGCCAATTGCCATACTCTCTCCCCTAGCCAAAATAATGGAAAAATGTATCCAAAAGCAGTTTATGAACCATTTAATAAACAACCATCTCCTGGCAGATACCCAACATGGCTTTAGACCTCACCATAGCACCACTACAGCCCTATTAGCCTTCTCTAACACCATTAATTCTTATCGTAATAATAACCACATCTCTTCCGCTCTATTCCTGGATCTGTCCAAAGCTTTTGATATGGTGGATCACCAACTATTAATCCACTCCCTAAGACCACTCTGTCCAGAACCCAAATCTCTTCAATGGTTTGAGTCCTACCTAAGTGGTAGACAACAAGCTGTACTCTGGCACTCAAAACTGTCCACCTTACTACCAACTAGCCTGGGTGTTCCACAAGGGTCTATTCTAGGCCCTCTGTTATTCTCCATCTTCATAAATGATCTTCACACTGCCATTCCTAAAGTCAACTGCATTCAATATGCAGATGACTCAACTTTGATATGTTCAGCCACATCCCCTGCAGAGTTACAGCTAAGGACCCAAACTACCTTTAACACTGTAGAAAACTGGCTATCCAACCACCGCCTACTACTAAACCCCAAAAAGACCAAAATGCTTATATTCTTACCTACACAAAAGTCCACCCCCATTAACTTCATAATTAAATCCAAAGATGGCACAATTATCTCTCCTGACCCTTCTACTAAACTTCTAGGTGTCACCACTGACACCCACTTAAAATATGACCTACACGTCAACCACCTAATCAAAACCATTAATAAAAAGCTAGGCCCACTGTACAGATTAAAGAACTTTCTAACTCCCCTAGCCAAGGTAGCCATTGCCCGTTCCCATCTTCTCTCTTCTCTTCTGTATGCCTCACCTCTCCTTCTAAATAACAAGTCCAATCTAAATAAACTTACCACCTGTTATAATCACATTGTCCAATCTAAATAAACTTACCACCTGTTATAATCACATTGTCCAATCGAAATAAACTTACCACCTGTTATAATCACATTGTCCAGTCTAAATAAACTTACCACCTGTTATAATCACATTGTCCAATCTAAATAAACTTACCACCTGTTATAATCACATTGTCCAATCTAAATAAACTTACCACCTGTTATAATCACATTGTCCAGTCTAAATAAACTTACCACCTGTTATAATCACATTGTCCAATCTAAATAAACTTACCACCTGTTATAATCACATTGTCCAATCTAAATAAACTTACCACCTGTTATAATCACATTGTCCAGTCTAAATAAACTTACCACCTGTTATAATCACATTGTCCAATCTAAATAAACTTACCACCTGTTATAATCACATTGTCCAATCTAAATAAACTTACCACCTGTTATAATCACATTGTCCAATCTAAATAAACTTACCACCTGTTATAATCACATTGCCAGATTTGCCACCGGCCTCCCTTTTAGGACACATCACTGCATTAACCTAACTCAGCTTGGATGGCTCGAACTTCCTAGTCTCGTGCTATATACAACCAACTGATCATAGCCCACAAAATCATTTACGCCCCTGATAACACTCCTTCACTCAAACACCTAGTCACCCTGTATAACAATCCACGACCACTTCGTTCTTCCAACAAGGTGCTCATCCAGACTTACAAAACCAACAACCAAGCCGGAGACTCTCTCCTGTCCAACTCCCTAGGTAAAACCTGGAACCTATTACCCTCTGAGATAACCTCAATTTCTTCCCTGTATCACTTCAAAACCAAGCTCAAACTATACCTGGGCTCCAAATGGTCTTGCTACTGTACCAAGCCTGGCTAATCCTCACACTACTATATAAATTAGTTATTTATGTCCTCCATCTAACTATTAATCTCTTAGGATAGTAACATATAGTTCCTATAACTATATAATTAATGTCTTCTGCTGACTTCTTGTTGTAAATGATATACTGTTGCAAAATGTATTTCTTACTTTTTCAGGCAACCCAAACTTTTGTACATTTTTTTGCCTTTCTTTATGTTTTGTATGTACTACTCTTGGAGCTTTTCTCCCTGGGCCTCCACTGAAAATGGACATATATCCAGTCGGACTATCCCGGTTAACAAATGTAAAATAAATAAATAAATAAAATAAATAAATAAAGCCATGGCCTCAAGCTCAATGCCAAAAAGTGCATTGTCATCCCCTTTGGTAAAAACTCTGTACCCATGAACTACCACATAGGCGGTAGTCTACTTAACACCAAAAGTCTGATAAGAGACCTTGGGACACAGGTAGACAGTACTCTCTCCTTTGATAATCACATCGCCACAGTAGTCAGGAAATCCTCCTACGTGGCACACCTCATCACAAAAGGTTTCTCATCCAGGAAAAAAGAGGTCATTGTTCCCCTCTACTCATCACTCATTAGACCCATTATAGAGTACAACGCCCCTTTTGGGCCCCTTAAGGGCTGTGACTGTTTGACACTCTGACTGTGAGGTCTATGTGTTGCAGGTGTTGTGTTCTGAGGTGGCAAGATTGGTGGCAACGCACGATGCATCGGAGACCATCCAGGTGCAATTAACCATAGGCAAGACTGCTCTGCAAATTGTAGCATGTTACAGGCCACCCTCACAAACTCAGGAACCTCACATGGCTTTCCTGAAAACACTGGAGGGGATAAATGTATCTCCAAACACCATCATACTAGGTGACTTCAATTACCCTAATATAGACTGGGAACACTACTCAAGCCCAAATACCCTAGCCCAAAAGTTCCTGGAATTCATAAACTCAAACGCCATGGAACAACTGGTCACCATCCCCACAAGAGGAGAAAACATACTTGATCTCATCATCACGAACATGGGAGCACAATGTTCAACACCGGAAGTATACCCCTCACTGGTGAGATCAGATCACAAACTAATCTCGCTGGAGGTCCTCATCCCACCCCCACCTGAAATAAAAAAGACCACAGTAAAGAACTTCTCGAAAGCCGACTTCACACTTCTAAAGACTAGTGTGGTCTCCTTTAAGGCCCCCGAGCCGGCGGAAAAGAGTACCCAAGCCGCTGAATCACTTACAAATGCCTTCTACCAGCACCTACAGGAATGCATGGATAAGGCAATCCCAAGCAAAACAAAGACTCTTTGTACCAAAGGCAAGCATCCAGTCTGGTGGACCCCAGCCATAAACAAACTCTACAACAAAAGGAGTAAGCTACTACAAGATAGAGCAAAATCCTTAAAAGGTAAGACACCTTTGATCTCTAGAAGCAAAAAACTAAGAGCTCTCATAAAATCATCCAAAGCAAACTTTGAGAGAAAAATAGCTAAAGACTCAAAAGACAATCATAAGGCTTTCTTCAGCTATGTTAGAAACCTGGGAGGAAACTCCCAGATATGCTCAGAACTAGTTGAAAATGATGTGAAGATTACTGATCCTACAAACATTGCCAACATACTGGCTGACAGATTCAGTGCAAACTTCTCCCCCCCCCCCAAAAGGAGAGATATCTATACCAAACGATTGTAGCCCCCCAAACATCTCTAACGCCCAAGTGAGAACTGCTCTCTCCAAAGCAAAAAACACAGCATCCATGGGACCTGATGGTGTCCCCGGCTGTGTGCTCCACGAACTCAACGAGGAATTAAACCCACAGCTAGGACAGCTGTTTAATCATAGTCTCACCTCTGGATACGTACCCAGGGAGTGGCGCACTGCGACAGTGGTCCCACTTCATAAAGGCGGTGCCTCCACCGACCCTGGAAATTACCGGCCCATGAGCTTGACAAGCCTTATCTGCAAAGCCATGGAGAGTATCATAATGGATCTCATAAACAAAGACATAGGGAATTTGCAGACTTTGGATCCAACCCAGTTTGGCTTTGTCAAAGGCAGATCATGCCTTTTAAACTTGGTTGACTTTTTCGAAACAGTCACCAAAGCCATTGATGAGGGAAAGGCAGTCCATACAGCATACCTCGATCTGGTGAAAGCTTTCGATACAATACCCCACTCGGGTATCATTGAAAAACTCATCAGCTTAAATGTTAACCCATACATCACAAGATGGGTTGCAAACTGGCTGAGTGACAGAACCCACAGGGTCAGAGTTGCTGGCGCCATGTCAGACTCTAAGCCTGTCACAAGTGGTGTCCCACAGGGCTCAGTCCTGGGCCCACTCTTGTTTGGCATCTACTTCTCCGAAGTACAAGCAAACACAGGAGGGTTATGGCTGACAAAGTTTGCAGATGACTGCAAATTGGGCGCCGTAGTCGAAAACACATCTGACACAGATATCCTTCAGAAAGGTCTCACAGAAATGGATAACTGGTGCCAGAGCCATGACCTAAAGTTAAATGCCAAAAAATGCATAGTCATACCCTTCGGGAAAAACAAGGTTACCCCTAGCTACCATATAGGTGGCAATCCACTGAGCACAGAAGAAGTTATTAGGGACCTGGGGACCCAGGTTGACAGTAGCCTGTCATTCGACACCCATGTAGCTAAAGTAGTTAGAGACCTTCTACATTGCCCACCTTATCATGAAGGGATTCACATCTAGATCAAGGGAGGTCATAGTTTCCCTGTACTCATCACTCATCAGACCAATGATTGAGTACAATGCCCCATTCGGAATGTATCTGACCTGACACTTGCAGCAGCTGGAGAGGCCACAAAAGTTCCTCACCAAAAGGATAAAGGGTCTCAAAAATCTGTCCTATGCTGCCCGACTGAAAGAACTTCAGCTCTATTCAGTCGCCACCGCTTGCTCAGAGGTGACCTGTGCCTGACATACAAGGCCATGTCAAACCCAGACTTGATGAATATGCTTCACCTCAATAAATCTAGATCCGTCAGAGCCACAAGGGCGGGGGACTTAAACCTCGACACGGCTATTAATAGGACGTGCTGGAGGGATAGATTCATCACCCAAAGACTCCCTATGCTGTGGAACAAAATCCCGGTATATGTGAGGCAGAGCACCTCGCTGGCCTTGTTCAAGAGAAATCTTGACCAATGGATGGGAGATCACAGATATACCCCAGGGATTACCTCAGTGTCACTGCTCGACAGAGGCACAGCAAAATAATGGGTATAGTTCCCCATACTAAAGGGGTGGCGTAAGCCACAAAACTATGGGCTAGGCTTGTAAATGCCCTCGGGCAGATAGCCTAGTATAAACCTATGAACCTATGAACCTATGAACTTCACAAGACATCTACAACAACTGGAAAGGCCACAGAAGTACCTCACAAAGAGGATTACTGGCCTCAAACAGATGCCCTATGCAGACCATCTCAAAAAACTCCAGCTTTACTCTGTCGCATATCGCCTACTCAGAGGTGATCTCTGCCTAACATAGAAAGCTATGTCAAACCCAGAGCTGCTGGACATGCTCCACGTAAAGAAATCCCAATCCCTCCGAGCTACACACTCTAGGGACATAAACCTTGTCACCACAATAAATAGAACATGCTGGAGGGATAGATTTCTGTCTCAGAGACTTCCCATACTCTGGTACAAACTACCTATCTATATCAAACAAAGCTCCTCATTAGCACTCTTAAAGAAAAATCTTGATGATTGGATGGGAGATAGGAAATTCACCCCGGGGATCACTTCTGTAGCTCTGCTTGACAGGGGCACAGGAAAATAATTTTCTTGGGTGGCAAAAGCCAGGGTACTGTTTGGCTAGGCTTATATAGCCCCTAGGGCAATAGCGTAATACGTACCTATGAACTTATATGAGAGAACGAAGTGTGAGGAGCATACTCAGTGGGACATCTGATATATCTAAATATACTGTGCAAAATACATTCCCAGCACTATGACATCATTAGCTCATGGGCTGGCCACTTGTATCCTACTATTAACACATCAACATCTAGCCTGAGTAGAACTTCAGACCTCCTGACACCTACTGGATGACTTTCTCCAGAGCTAAATTTACAACAGTGCTATTTGCAACCTACCTGTAAAAATGTGCATATCATAAAAATTATAAAACTTACAAAACAAGTTAAAATATGATTTTTTTTTCAGTATACACACTCCTCTTCACAATGGCAATATTAATATATCAGGCATAGGTAGTGGTGATGTTATATTTAACAACTAACAGAATTATTTATAATGTTCTCAGTCTTTCACATTGAACTTTTTAACTGTTCCCATTGAATTTAATTGATGTTTGATTTTTATCAGTTAGCTAATTGTTGCTCTTATATATATATATATTGTTAATTTTTACTCAGTTTGTCATCTTGTTCTAAAGAAGTTTGTCTATTAAATGAATATAAGCACTTAACTATGTAATGGTTTGAGTGGCTTATTTCTAAGCTTTTTGACATTTTGTTTTTTTATATTTAATGTGTAATTAATTATGCATAAACTTGATTAATATTATTATACACACAACTATTAATATTTGTCTAAGCATAGCAGATATCAGTATGAATTTAGTTCTTGAATAGGAGACTTTCAATTTGCTGCAAAACAAATTTTAAGATGCCACTCCATTTTTGAGATATCTGCATAATTATGATGTATATGCATACTCATATATTCACATATTTAATGGGGAAATACATATAAAGGTCTTTGCAAAGCTTTTTTCTAGTATTGTATATGCTTTCATGTGATACTGTGGATTACCATATGAATATCTGGTTCTGTTTATTAATATGATTATTAACAAATATGGGGCATATATTCATAACATTTCTGGAAAATAACACACATTTTCTACAGTACTGACTGTGCCCTTTGTTTTTGGAGGCATTCCTGATTTTTGAGGTGACATGTCATATGAAATACCATTCTGCTATATGTTCATGTAGAAAATACATGAGATTTTTACAGAAATATGATATTCATGCATGTATGTGTATATGCATATTGTATTATAAAACAGGTATACATATCTGAAAATCTTTAGTAGGCTGAGAACAGGTAGCAGTGATAAATTTTGCAGCATTATTTAACTTTCCATTTGATCCACAGCGGTAGCGTTGTTGCCTCACAGCAAGAGGTTCTCCTGTTCGACTCTCGGCTGGAGTGCCTTCTGTGTGGAGTCTGCATGTCCTCCCCGCGGTCTAGTGCCCTCCAAAAGACATGTGTGAATGGGTGTGCCTTCGCTGAAGTTTGGGCATCAGGCTGGCAACTCGGCACCATAAAAATCTACTGCCAATCATTAGCGGACCGGAGTTCCGCTGTGGCGACCCATAACCGCGAAAAGCCAAACAAACAAACATTTAACTTTCCATTTGATACTGTGAAGTACCATGCATACAATCTATGTTATGTTATTAACTGAAATATTATTATGGCACACATTCATAATTTAACATAAAAATAAATTGCACTTATATTCTAATATCATACAATATGGACAACACCCAAGATATTTACATTAAATATGGAAGTGTGAATAAATATAACATTTGTTGCTAAACAAGTATAGCACATGAAAGACAACAATAGACAGATACCTCACCTCCTTGACAATTTTCAAGAATTAGGAAATCTGTTAACTGATGCTGTAAAGTATCATAAATGTTGCATTGCTAAAGTTATTAACTGAAATATTAATATGGCATGCATCCATAATTTTCCATAAAAATAAAGTAACACCCTCTGATATATTCACCTTTAGATCAGCAGACATTCCTGAACCATGTGCTGATTAGACCCATGAAATTGTTTTCCAGATTACTTCTAAATGGATAGACCCTGACATATTTGCATTTGTATGATATTTATGTAACTTTGCATACTGCTTATGAAGTAGAAATATATGCAAAGTGGTAATACTTGGGTATCAAACATCAGACATCATTGACAGTTTTTTTCCAATATTATGTAAGCTTTCATTTGATAATGTAAAGTATCATGTAAAGCTTCTATGACTTTCTTCCTCGTTTTGTTTTTTTTTTTTTTTGGCGTTGCCTGCGATCTTTAAGTCATTGAGATATATTATAGTAAAACATAATAAAAATACTTAACAATAGTAATAATCATGATACTCAGAAATGTTGATGAGAAAAGCCACAATTTGCTGCAAAGTAATAGAAATGCACCTGAAAAACTGCATGATCTGAAAAGAGTTGTCCCAGCCCATCCTGCACCATCCAGAATTGCACAAATGCCTCACAGTCTGAGCAGTTTGCCATCTGCTGATCTCATGCATCTCTGCAGCTCTGGCTGAATGGCCAGCAGCAGCCTGCTCAATGCAATATTGACATAAAGACAGATCTTTAGCAAATAATAACAAATTAAATCATTTAATTTTAACAATTTGAATCACCAACTGAGGTTAGTGCGGAGTAATCACTGCAGAGATAGTTGTAAAATCTACCATGCTTTATTTGGCTGCTGGTGGATCAACAGATTAAAACGTTACTGTTAATAGTACTTGTTATTGCATGCAGGAGAAGATGCACAGTAATGGAATTCAGGAACCACGATTCTGCTTCTCTACCTGCTCAGATGAGGGGAATATTTGTAATTGTATTAGGGCGTGCTAAGTAGGGCTGTAGGCATTTGAGCAAAGCTTTAGTTTTAAATCTCAAGCTGTAAGCACAGAGTAGACATTGCAGAAGTAACACTATTGGTGCAAATGAGTTAATGGTTGAAAACTACTGACTAAGCATAGGGAGCAGCATTTCAAGGATAGATATAATGAAAGTCTAAGGACTGTTCCCCATATCCTCCTGATTATATGCACAAAAAGAAATTCCTTATTAAAATGAGGGGAAATTTCTTTAATAAGCTAGCTTAATGTCACCAACATCATTTTCAAAGTTACTTTGAGTGAGACTAGCATTTAAAATTGCTGCATCTACTTCTTGTTAACAATGCCGACAGATTAAATGCTAGTTACACACTCATGCTCAAATACTGTCCCTGCAGTAATGCTGGCTTTACCTAACTGACTATGGTATAAATTATTTTCCTAATAGTGTCTAATGCATGTACGAATGGCATAATGGTACAGTTGTCATTTAGCACTCCAGCTGTCTTCTACAGTCTGGTGCCTTTTGCGCAGAACATGGATAGCCTTCCCATGTTCTTGCATGTTTTGTAGGTATAGTTTCTTGCTGTATCCCAAAAGCACACACTGTAATGGTGATCCTCAAAATAAAGGAACAGGCTCCCCTTTCACCCCCAAAAACTAATAAGATGAAAATTAGAAAGAGTTAATTCAATGCACGTATTTGTATTTATTCAATATCACCAACATGTATTAGGTAACTATCTTGGTGTTGTCAGGTATTATATCTTGGACAATCTGTCTGATAACAAGCTACTTCAAAACCTGTTATTTGAGAGAGGAGCAAGGAAGGGTCTTCCACTGAAGACTGACAAATTAAGAGTAAGATATAGTAAAGATCAGTGGTCTTTTCCTTCAGTCTTGTATGGAATTGTAACCCCATACTGAAAGTAAAGTATCCGTCATCCAAGGCTAACTGGATGATCCGTTGTTAGTCTTCAGTAGATGAAAACGGATACATAATGATTACTCATAATGGTGACGTGATAGTAATGTCTACTTCTGCACCTTTCACTTTGTGTTAACTACTGTACCATGTTTTATGATAAGGGGTATTAAGCTGGTACAGCTTGCTGTGTTGCATCTCTTTAATTTTTGTCTCTTGCTGTGTATAAATCAGTTCAGGTAGGTCCTGTAAGTCAGACATTTGGATTGATCCAGTTAAAAATGTCCAACAAGTCAAATATAGAGATTTACATACATCTTTATATTAATTCGGCATTTATTTATACATTCATAAAATATATATATATATATATATATATATATATATATATATATATATATATATATTAGCAAATATTTTGTGTCAAAATATAATTTCAAAAGACCAACATCATAATGAATGAGTCCACACAGAGCAACTTGTAAACTATATTTGTAATATGTCTACTGCAATTTAAATAATGAAGTACGTTGTTGACTTGCAAAATTTGTGGTACGTGCCACCAAGGGACATATTATATAAGAAAGGGTATTTTGAACAGCATGGAAAAGAGCATATTATATCCTCCAGTTCAAAAATCTAATTTGCTTTTCTCAGCTAATGTTGCAGAATAAATAGACTATGGTTTATGCTTCAACCTCTCAGGGAAAGTGCATTTGTTTTCTTTTACTCATGAATCAATAAATCTGCTTAAAAGGATACCTCTAAAGCATATGGGCTTATTAGAAGCTGCCGTGGTCATTAAAGTGCCTTTTCCTATCCTAACATGTTAACAAAAGTTCAGAGTGACATTTTTTTTTGCATTTCTCCGTAAATCCACATGTTCTGCTTCTGACATAACAGCATTATTTCTTGGAGGTCTTGACACTACCAATTGATTTATCTGTGAATTGTCTATGTGTTACAAATACCTTGTAATGCTCAGACGCGTGTTTACCATATGTGTTTTGCTAATAACAAGCTAGTTTTTATATTAAGAAATTGCTGTTTTATTGCTAAGTATTAACAATGAGAAAGACAAATGTGACCGTATTATAGCAGTGATCTTTAACATAAACACAGGTCGAAGAAAGCAGGGTATTACACACACTAGTTATTTGGTCATAAGTATTGTACTGAGTTTAACATTATAAAGGTACTAATATTTTAAGAAATATAAGCAAACTGTAATTCATTCCTGAAGAAAAAAAATGTGTATGTATGTATATATATATATTATATATATATATATATATATATATATATATATATATATATATATATATATGTATATATATCTGGGTCTATATTACATATCCGAACGCTTAAATGTTCGAATCACTAAAGATCGACCTTTAGCGATCGAATATTTAAATGTTCGAATATGAACAAAAATTAAAAAAACAAACAGAAAAAAAACTAAAGCGTGTAAACGGGGTGGCAAGCCCCCATGCCCCCCCATGTGGGGGGCTGCGTCCCTCACACCCCCTGCTACTTAAATATACCAACTCCAAGATCGCACTACAGTGTAGGGAATGGGAAATTTAACTTTTCTGCACTGTAGTGCACTGAAGTGCGATCTAGGAGTTGGTATATTTAAGTAGCGGGGTGTGAGGGGTGCAGGGGGACTTGCCCTCCTGCTTAAACCCTTTCCTTTTTCTTTTTTTTTTTATTGTTTTGTTACATATTCAAACATTTGAATGTTCGATAACTAAAGGTCGATCTTTAACGATTCGAACATTTAACTGTTCGGATATGTACTATAGACCCCACACACAAATATATATATAGTTTTCTGGTGTACTTAGTCCAAGGAGAAACAATGCTCCAGTGACAAATACAGCATACTCCTTTTTCCTCAGATGTTTCACTTATGCTCCTCATATTTATTTGTAGTGATAAGCAATACACAACTAAAAGGCAAGGTCAGTCTTCACTCACAACATTTGAGTTTAGTTTATTTTCTAACATCCAGCTACAACTATATAAAACAATCCACAATGTTGTTTCCTGTAAGGTCTGCTTTCTCATTGCTTTCAAAAGTAGATAAGGGTGAGTTTGGCATTCATCATAGTTTTTTAGTACATAATTATTTCCAATTAAACTAACCATGCTGATTTGTCACTGTAAAACTAAGCTCCACGACCTATATAGCAAGATTATGGTCTAGGCTTTTTGTGTTCATTTATTTGTGTGTTTGTTTGCTTTAAGCATTAACATTTCCAACTCTTTTGTGGTTTATTTTCCATGGAAGCTCACAGAAAAAAGCTTCATTGAAGAATAATGTTCACCTTCTTTATCACATTTGACATTTAGGACAGAATTCAAATATTAATATTTCAAACAGCACCTGTCTATTCAGATTTGTAGTGACATATCACATGAAGATGATACAAACACTTTATATACTAATGTAAAATCAGCATTTAATTAAATTTCAGGTAGCATTCCTCTGTTTACAGTTACAGACACATTGAACATAGGTGATGCAAACATTTTGAATTCTGGTATAGATGATATTGCAGGTATTTTATTACAAGAGATAGGACTAAGTATGTTCTAAACACAGTTC
The DNA here is from genome assembly GCF_019279795.1 of Protopterus annectens. NCBI lineage: Eukaryota > Metazoa > Chordata > Ceratodontiformes > Protopteridae > Protopterus > Protopterus annectens. The sequence goes on along the minus strand of NC_056744.1, from coordinate 676,560,304 downwards.
TGTAATACATAGAAATGTCAGCATATCCTGAGAATAAATGTCCTACAGTAGGAGGCAGTATGGAACTGTTAGTATTATGAATGTTATAGGCTCTCTGGAAGTGCCAAAGATATGAATAAAACAACTGCTTGGTGAATACATGCCCTATCTTCCTGCCCTAATTAATGGGCTTGTTCTTAAAATGATTAACAAAAAAAAATACGGATGCTGGACGGTGCAGTGGTGCCAGCAGTAGCATTGTCACCTCACAGCAAGAGGTTCTCCAGTTCGATTGTCGGCTGGGGTACTTTTTGTGCGGAGTCTGCATGTCCTTCCTGCATTCATGTGGGTTTCGTCTGGTGCTCCGATTTCCTCCCATGTTACAAAGGCATGCATCTAGAGTGTTTCTCCTCAGGCCTCCACTGAAAAATTGGCTTTGTTCCAAGTCGGACTTTACCAGTTAACAAATGATAAATAAATAAATAGAAAGGAAATTTGATATAAATGCAAGAATACTTTGTTGCAGAAGTTCATCATAAAATGAGTGTGTGTACTGTGATCACTCCAGTTTACTTTCTTATATAGAAGGAATTCTTATTATACCAAGCAACTTAAAAATATGGCCTATATTTCATAAATATGTGTAGAGGCTTCATATCATTAAACCAGCAGTGAATACAGTAAAAAAAGTTATTTGTAATAACTGTGAAACTCAGAAATATGCACAAAATTACTATCAAACTATTTATCCGTTTATTCAGTTACTATGTGCCGAACAACAAAATATTTGGGCATCACACTTGATCCTAACCTCACATTTAAATTATACACTGAGTCCAATAGTAGGAAAGTGTTAAACATTCCTATGAGATTTCAAACTTATGATAGACAGTAGATGTACTATAACTATAATTATACAACGACCCCCAATTAATATTCAAAAATGTGCACACTGATTGGTCAGCAAACACGTTGTAAATCAGAGTTATAGTCATGGAAAAAGGTCCGGTCGCCCGGACTTTTTCAATTACTATAACTCTTTTTTTTACAGCAACGGAGAATGCAAGATCTCCATTGCTTCACACTGTCTTGCTATGTTAAATGAGTTTAACATAGCGAGACAGCTTTAAAAAAAGCAACGGAGATTCTCTGTTGCTTTTTTTAAAGCTGTCTCACTATGTTAAAACTCATTTAACATAGCGAGACAGTTTGTAAAAAGCAACAGAGACTCCGTTGCTTTTTTCAAAACTGTCTCGCTATGTTAAATGGATTTAACATAGTGAGACAGCTTTAAAAAAAGCAACGGAGATTCTCAGTTGCTTTTTTTAAAGCTGTCTCGCTATGTTAAACTCATTTAACATAGCGAAAGAGTTTGTAAAAAGCAATGGAGATCTTGCTTTCTCCGCTGCTTTTGCCTACAGCTCTGATGTACTGCGTAGGCATACGCATGCACAGTACATCAGAACTGCTTCAGAATACCAGACAGCTGCGGAAGGGCAGCAAGGAGGCATTATACAATGCCATTATTTAAGAAAAGTAATTATTTTTTTTCTTAAATAATGTCATTGTATAATAGCAATAACCCACTTCTGGGTGTGGGTAATGCTGGATTTACCCACGGTTGGCTTTGTTTGCCACTCGGTCTTCGCCCTTGTGACCAAACCACACCAACCGTGGGTAAATCCAGCATTACCCACACCCAGGTGTGGGTTATTGCTATAATGTTCTCCTCCCCAGACTAGAATAAAGCCTTACAATTACAGCATTGTGCTCTGCTCAAAATAGCTCATTAAACAGCTGAAAGTAATGTTTTCATATGTATTAATCTGATTAACAGCAGAGAACTTTATTGTACTACAATAAATAAAACTGCTGTCTCCTTGTCACTGTCTGGGCATCATTACTTCTCAATATCATTACCTTCAGACACCTGTTTGGAAGATACTGCCCCTGCTCTCCATCATAAACTGAGCAGTAGAAATCAAAGCTATTTCCCGAGAAACACTAATTGCATACAGCTAAACAAACCACTTTACCCATGAAAAACCATTTTCCAAAACAGCACCAGTGTGGTAAGACTACGTCTCCAAATGTATTATTAAAATGATCAAGTCCATTTGTTAAAAATAATCATCAACAGTCCTAATTTATTGATGAATATAAATGTAATTGCTTTAGTGACACTGGCTATGTCCAAACCATTGGATACTCATAAATTCCCCTAATTTTCTGTTTTTGTTATTTATTTGATCTCTTTTGGATTTATTGGGATACTAGGGTGGGAGCCAAGATTTATTTTTTCCTACTTCATTAATTTCTACTGCTATCATACATATTATTATAGATTAGCTTGACACAATCTCTCTTGTAAGTAGCTTTATACCCTGGGCTGCCATTATTAACCTTTTATCTTTTGGTTTCAGTTCACCTCACCTTAACTGTTCCTGCATTAAATCCTGATCAACATGAGGTGTTCCAGGAGTCGTCTGTACTTGCCACAATATTTATGCTTTTTTCACATTCCTTTCCTCATCATCTGATCCTTCTCCTTAATTATTCATTTTGTTTTTTGGCACATTCAGTTGCTGCCTGATTTTTGTCCACTTCCGGTTTAATTATTATTCCTACTTCACACCAATACATGTCTGGTAAGTCATCTTAGACTTCGTCTCCTCATGTTTTAAAACATTGACTATGCTGGTGAGGACAGCAGATATGTATGCAGTCCTAAAATTGCTGATCTATATGTAATTAGTTTTAAGGAGGCCCATACCTCCTTCAGAATGAAGAGTATATAATCCTGGCATACACTGATTTTTGTATATCATTTAATATGCATGAAACATTTTTCTTGTTTTCCTGTCCAACTGGTCCACTATCTTTTAGGGTAAGTCAGTCACCGAAAAAATGTATGTTAGTACAGGAACTGGAAATTGCTTTATAGTTTGGACTTTATTCCTATGTGCTGACTCAGTTTTCACTATTAGTTTTAGTCTTCTGAAGTATTCCTTACTGAGTTTTATTCGCATTTGTTTGTTTTATTGCCAATTTTTCATCAGTTTCCAAATATTTATGCACTCCCTCATGCTCAAGTTCTCGTTTATCATATTCCCGGTAGATGAAGAGTCTTTAAACAAGATTCTTTTCTTGGAACCAAATTTTGACCATGCCCTGATATTTTAAGTAAGCACTTTAATGGGTTAAAGGTAAGACAAAAAGCCGCAGTGACAAAGAAACACCCTGGAATACCCCCATTTGAATTATTATCCCTGGGTTAATAATTTACTCTTTGTCATAGCTTAGCTGCAAAATGGTCTGCCACTGTTTCTTTGTCATTGTAATGTAATTGATCAAAGTAGGGTATATCTTATACATCTATAAACATTCCTTTACCCATGAATGTGGGATGCTTTCAGATACTTTTATGTAAGCTAACCATGACATACTTAGTTTCTTCCCTGTTTTGCAATTCTCTATTATGGTTTCAGTTAGCAACACATGTTCCTTTATTCCATATAACTTTCTTTTGTTACCCTTTTGTTCTATTTCCATAACTGTTTTTTTTTTTTCTTAGTGAGTATAAACTCTGACAACATAAGTTACAGTATATAGTTTGTATATCACTGGAAGGAAAGTTATTGGTCTGTAGATTTTAGGATGACTTGCATGTTCATTCTTAAGCAGAGGTATCATTTTTTCTGTCATTAACCAGGTTGGCATTCACTGAGGATGTGCATATAATAAGCAATTTTAACTCTGGGAAAAATCTTTCTGCAAATATACTAATACTTTTAGCCAAATGTTAGGTGTTGCATCTGTGCCCATGGTTTTCCATGTAGGTGATTTTCTTAACTTTCTTTCAATTTCTTTATCTGTTACTTCACCCTATTGCATACCTCTCTAATGGAACTTTTCAGTGTTTCTTTTAATGTTTCTATCCATTCAGCATCTTTATGTTTCACAGGGTCTTCATAAATATTTCTCCATGATGTGTCTATCTATTTGTTGGCGGCGTTTCTACTCCTTTTGTTTTTTTCTGTATAAAAGAGTTATGGGTCATCATTGAATTGCTTCTTTTGAATTCTTTCCTTTATATTTATCTGCATATCTTCCAGGTTTTTTCTGATAGTGCGGATATTTATAGTTTATTCTTTGCAATAGTGTACGATAGATTATGGTCTGTTTTGATACCATACGTTGCTCTTCCCACATCTATCTTTCTAACTGTTTTTGATTACCTGTTCCCTATTCTGCGTTCTTCTGATAGTGATATTTATTGTCATAAGTGCTTTATATTTTTTTCTCTATTGTCTGATTCCATAGTGGCATTGTATTTCGCCCCTTCCTTTCCCTTATTGCTATATGTTTTATGGGAAGACTTTATCTATTATTAAGTTAGCTGCATAGTAATATATCCTATTTATTTCTGTTATATTCCAATAATTTGTCTTAATATGTCTAATCACTGTGCTTTTTGTTTTTATCAAACATCTAGTATTTGGGTTTTATTTACTTACTGCAGTGTATTTCTTTGGTCACTAAATCCTTCATTTTTTAATTATTCCTTAACTTTAGTTTCCATTTGTTTAATGTCTTCCTTACTAATCCTCTTTTTTTTTTTTTTTACTTTCTTGCGCTTTTTTTTTTTGTTTGTTACTGTGAAATTTTCCATGTCTGGGTGTCTTTGCCTGTATTTCTCTTCAAATATCTATGATGTTTTTTAAACATTGATTACTTATGCTTTTTCCTTTGCATAAATATCGCACCTTACCAGATCTGTTTTCCTCTCCCATGTCCATACCCCATCCTCAGATACCACCTCTCTATTTAACAAGAACTCATTATTCCATTAGGCTGCAACATTACCTTTGCTGGATTTTCTACACTAAATCCTTCACTTAGCAGATAATGCCTGACATCAGTTTCTATTTGTTTAAATTCTACCCTCCTAATCCTCTGTTGTACATTTTTTCCTCTTTGGTTTCTTATTTTTTGTAATGTGAAATTTTCCACATTTTGATGTTTTTGGCTGTATTTTTCTTCAAATATTTTTTGTATTGATTAGTTTGGCTTTCTCCTTTGCATAGGTATTGCACCATATCAGATATATTTTTCTTTCCCATATCCATGTTTCCTTTTGATACCTTTAAAAAGTCTCTGGGTGTTGCTTTTTATATTTTGACACTTCCTCTGTCACTTTTTTCCAGGCAGCCCAAAGTTTCTTTGATTATGTAATGTTTTTTGTTAATCTGTTGTCTTAATGAATGCAAGTTTTTAATTGAAACATTTGACAAATGTTCTTGTGGAAGCATTTTTTTTTCTTTAATTTCTTCTCTTAATCTTTCTGAGCTGCAAATCCTTTAGAACCAACATGCAAGTTTTATACACTTTACTAGGCATAAGCACATCCTAAGCTGCGCTAAATCAGGGATAGTTTGCATGTTGAAAGAGAATTGTCAGTGATTAGGACATTAATCTTGCAAACAATTACCATTTATAAATGACTGTCACAAAGCATGGGAATGTTTATAATTCAGTAAATTTAGAGATTTCCATTGTCAGCATCATACATAGACTTGACGTTTTATATTAATTGTGATTTATTATCTGATCTAATCAGCATTCTATTTTATGGCTTAAGTCATATTACAAGTTATTATTAGTTATTTATCAGTGCAGCTCACTGGAGACCAATATGATCATGAATAATCATACTTAATTCCTTCAATGTGTATGTGGCTTTGTCTTCATTATAGCACCATGATTGCATCATCCTTCATTGCAGTGTTTTTCAGACTGATCACTGCTGTAGAAGCCTTAGGTATATGCGTTATATCCTGCCAAGGATATAACAGCCAGTCAGCTTCCAAAGCTTCAGTTCACCTTCCACATGCCCAAACTGTATCATAAATGAAAGATCTCCAGCATTTTGGATTTTCTTCATTTATGGTTGAGATTCTGATATCCATGGTGCTTTAGTCATCTAAAGGAAGAGTTGTTTTCTATTCCGTGGTTGACATTTCAGCAACTGGACATCCCAGACTCGGCTTTCAGTCATTGATCAAAATGCTTTATGCACATAGTTACAAGCACATTTATTAGTGTAGAAGGGAAATGCTGCATGTACATAGGTGCATATATTAGTGAAGAGTGTTTACTTAGTCATACGTACTTATATACAAATATCTCCCAAGTTGTAATCAATCATAATTCTGGCACAAGGTTAAAAATCAGCAGAAGTAAGGATATACACCAAACATCACTTAGTAAATTCAGTCATCCCAGTACAATGTGTACTAACATGATAAGGAAACAAACTGCCACTTTACCAGTCATTTGCTACTATTAAAACAACAAAGTGTGCTTATTCATGTAGAGTCCTTTCACAAATAGCTGTGTAAGTTCCTTGTGCAAGACTTATTACAAGTACTTGAGTAGTACACTTCTGTGTCCAGAGTGTCCTGAACCATGGCATTCAGCCATAATGGTTATGCAGATGACAGCTCCACAAATACAGATTAAGACCAGAGGAATGTTTATAGAAAAAGCTCATAATATGAAGAATAAGCGGCATTAACTAAAGATATCTAAATGAATCGGAAAGCACTGGGATTAACCAAGATATCATCACACTTGTTTAAAAGCAATCAAAGGGATATACAGTGGGAAACATGCATGTACTACATTTAAGTGTCACATTATACATTTCTTAGGTCTGCAGCAATCTAGAATTATAATATGAAAAAAGATACTCTGGTATTACTAATTTTACTAATAGTTCTCGCATGACTGCCATGTTCTCCAGTCAGAAAAACTTCATTGTTGAGATTCATTATTTCCTTAAATTAGTATTTTAAATGTAGTAACAAAGCCATCACTAAATGTTTCTCTTTAAGTAAGTCAGGTTCTGATATGAAACATTTGCGTTAAGTATGAAAAGTGACATTGTCAGCTGGTAGAGCATTTCAAACTGTAAACAATAATCAAAGTTTCAAGAATATCTCTTACAAGTAGATTTTATTGGCCACCTGTTTTGCACACGATACTACATGTAGTTAAAATAAATATTGTTATTTTTCCGAGTGCCGAGCTAAGATATTTTTTTTACTTTTATGAGCTGATATATTCCTGGATCCATACTGATTACTTCTTCCTTCTGTAATCAGTTCCTATCTGTTCGATTCTTCTTCTTTCTCCTCTAGTATTGTTCTTCACTCCATCCTCATCCTCATGCTCATTAATGCACTCACTGATTTCTGAATGTCCACTGCTCACTCCTAGCTATATGTTAGCTTATTCTTCTTAATCAATGTTTAGTTCGCTTGCTAATCTTCGTAGATGGTATTTGTAGAAAAAGAAATTCAAGTGGTCAGGTTGATTGTAAGAATGTGTGTTTTAATTAAAGAACTGCATGTCCTTATTTTATTTATATTTGTTTTCCTGACTCAGACTAAGCCCAAGAGCAGTGTCTGGTTAAATGACTTGCTGAGAGTTATACAGTTAGGCAACATAGGCTGTGGGAATCAAACTTTGCACCACTGGACCACAGGAAACAGATCTTTAACAGCTCCTTAATTCTTTAAGTTAACTGCCAGGCAAAATAGACAAGAAATTTATATAAATTATTTTTGACCATGCTATCAACAAAATGGTGCACCAAGTTCTCTTAATTATTTGGATGACTGTACAATACAAAAAAATCTGTGAACTACACAGAATGTAACTAGTATCCCATGGTAAACAGGATGCTGTGGGATTTTCCATGATTCTTAGAAGTATAGTACTGATATGAAACATTTGATTTAAGCAAGAAAAGTTATATTAACACTTGGTCATCTTGTACAGTATTTCAAATTGTGAACAATAATCTGTACCAGCTTGTCAAGGACTTTCTGAAACGTGTCCTACTCCATAGTGAATCTTGTTTTTTGTGTACCAAACCCTCATTTAATGAGGATTTGTTGGCGCACTTGGCCAAGCAGTTTCTATACTGTGGTAATGACACACACTTTATTTGTTCATGTCAATTCTCATCTGGAATTATAGTTATTATAATGCAGCTTTAGCATGGAATTATTCCATTGCTCCATTATGATAAATGTCAGTGAAATGGTAATTGAAAATCCAGAGGATAAATACCTCATCACCAGAAAGAGACTGTCTATGTACTGCTTCTTGTGGAAACATTGTAGATGTTATTCATTTGAAATACATTGCCAGGGTATCAAGTTCAAAACTAAGTTTGCCAGACTGAAACAACATTATTGGAATATTAATGATGTAGCTAAAGGGTAATCTGGATTTCTTGTCCTGGAACAGTTTAATAGAATAAAAACATTGAAATGCAGTAGAGCTGATTGAGTATAGTTGTGGTAGAAAGAATGCAACCAGTAAACAAGCACGCAAATAAGAATATTGTGGTAGAAACTAAGGCATGTCAGAACTGATAGAGAGATAAGGAATTGAATGAACAAGGATATAGTCTTGTCTTATACCATGCATGTGTCCTGCAAACACTCTTCCTGGGTACTCTCAAAAGCATCCCCCAGAAATATGGCATAGAATTGAGTTTATTAACCTCTTACCTAAGCACTTTACTCCATTCGGCTTTTAATTTTTTTAGAGAGAGACAAAAACCTACATCACTGAGTCTCTTTAAAAAGAAAAATCCAGTCAATAAAATGCAGTACACAGAAGGTCGCACTATAAATAAAGATGCAATATGAAAAAAAATGCCTAGGAATGTATCATTGGTGCATATGTCTACAAGTCACTCAGGAAAGTATCATAATAACAAAAAGAGAAAACAGAATAAATAAATCAAAATAAATAAATAAATAAATAGAGCACAAAGCAAATAGTAAATACATAACATAAATAAATAATTAAATAGCTAGAGCTTTATGAAATATGTCCATATAGGTTCATTACTAGGGCCTTTTCAAGCCTAGCCAAGCATCCCAAATCACTGACAAATTCTGGTACCCTTGATAAGTGTAAGCAGGGGCTTGGGAAACAAATCATTTATAAGCAGGGGCCTAAATGGTGAACTGTTTACAGGTTACCTGTGTTTATTAGAAACGTAGGTGCTAAACCAGGGATTCATTTCCTGTTCTCCATCCAATTGTCCAAGTTATACTTGAATTGGGTTACATGGATGGGGAGCCTGTTCCAGAGAAGGGTTAGTCTCTGGAATGCATACCTGTCTCTATAGTAGGTCTTATTATTATTAGTCTTTAGAATGGGTAATTCTGGAGCTGTTCTGGGAAATGATATGAAGTGATGTCGACGAGCAGGCACAAACAAGCAGGATTGCTGCTCCCAGGTAATGTTTAGTACCACTACAATAACAAGCAGTCATTGAGGTTGTGCTGAAACTATATTCTTCAGTCCTGGTGCTGCTCACTCTATAGTGCAGCTCTATTTATGTGCATTGGAGTAAAATGTCTAGCTTTCCATTTTTAAGGAGAGTCGGGAATGTAGACTTTCAACCCTGTGTAAGATTAAAAGCAGATCAAAGTAAAGCACTTCTGTCAGAATTTAAGAAGCTTAAAAATGATTCCTCCTTCAAGTGCCATTTTGCTTTCTCCTTTTTACTTTATGTTATTTGGAATAATTGTTTACGTTTTTTTCGACTATCCCTAACATATGTATGGACTTGCATTAATTTTCCCAAATGACTAGACATAACAAATAAAACTATCAACTAAACATTCCTCAAAAATCCTCTTTGAAATTCCATTGGCAGAAATTATAGCCCTTGGAATATTGAGGCTGTAACTGTGGATATGAGAATATATACCGAGTTGAGGGGCTATTCCTTTTAGTCGGAAGTACACCAAACTATTACTAAGGAAAGCCCCTTACATTGACATGAAGGATAGCTGAACTTGCCCTTCAAATTATACTCAGTTTCTCCGTCTGCAGAATTTTGTTGTTCAGTTTACTTTTCCATTGCAGTCAGACTTATAATTCTGAGTTGTAGGCCTTTGGTGGGGGTGGAGAGAGCAATAAGTAAAACTTCTGTTCATTTTTGTCTTCCCACTGCTATAACCAGTTCAGTCTGGACATGATATTCCAGTACTGTACTCTTGCCTACATTTTTATAATGCAGATATGGTGCAATGACCCTTTCAGCAATGCATTCTACTGTATCTGACAGCTTTGCAACATACAGTGAGGTAACTGTGATATGCTGTACTATATGAGTATGTATGTGTGCTATAGCACTTTGGGTACAGAAAATAATCTTTTTATTCATCCAAACCTACAAATGTTTATGCATTCTGTTTTTTCAACATCTGTAGCTGTTAGAAGCTTTTAAAAAAATGATGATGGCTGTCTATTTCCTGAGAAAAAAAACAACTTTTAACACCAGGCAGTGCTTTAAACATACCTCTTTCTCTGCAGGGATACCTCTAAGCAATCCTGCATTCTTCTGAAAAGAAGAAATGCTCTAAGTGAAAAAGAAACATAAATAATTTTGATATTTCATGACCTCTTTGCCTTCTGTTGTTGGTACTGCCCTAATAGACTTTCTTGTATGTCATTTTACTTCTTCTGGAATGTGATATAGCCATACATTTTAAACATAAATGCAAATTAATACAAAGGTGATGATTCTGAAACAGAGTTATTTGATCACAAAAGTTGTCATTATATTCAGTATTTAATGCATCTTGTTAGAACATGAAATGCATTGCCTTTCTTTTCATCATTCTGGAGTCAATTGATCGAAGTTAAAAGCTATATTTTACTTGAGTGTCACTCAGATTCTTGTTTCTGAAAAGTTAAGAAATGTATAAACCCCCAGGTGACAGCTGTTATGTGGTGCTGTCATTCTACACTGTGACATATTGAATTCTATGTCATTGAACAGTAACAAAATGAAATCCACTGGTGTGTGAAACTCCATCTACTTCTGCCAATTCTGCATTATAACGCTGGGTATAATATTTAAAGGTGCACGGAATTCAATTGTTTGAGTATATGTTATCCAAAGTATTTGTTTTACATATCTAATTTTGACTGACCACTCTCCTGTTCAATTTGTACCATCTATCACTCTGTAGTAACAATACTAGACATATGCAATAATATTGGAAATATAATGGTTAGTGTCATTCTAAATACTGACCTAGGGTCTGCTTTACTGTTAAAATGGAAGTTGCCTCATAACTTTTGCAAATATGATAAATAATGTACTCCATTACTTCACATACTTGATTATTTTGAGCAGCTTACATTAACAAGTGCTTCAGTGTGACAGATCAGTTAATATTCTAAACAAGGTTAATCACATACAGTATTTACAATTTCATCTTTTCTGTTTACATTTTTCTTATAATATGTGATATTTGTAACCTTGACTCATGGAGAAATGATAGGTCATATACCATTAAAGGTATTAACATTTCATAGATATGACAATTGTTAAACAGAGGTTTCTGTTTCTCATGGTAGATAAATCACAAGGTTGAATTCTTCACATACATGAAAAATGGAAGGGCACCTTTTAGTTGTATATTAACTGATCTTTATTACAAAGGTGTTCTTTTGCTTTTCATGTGATAAGTCTTTTTACTGAAGCTAGTATGAAATAAAAAAGAATTTCAAAATGTAGCTGAAGCTGAATCACTTATGCGTGCTAAAATGGCTGCTCTTTTGTTTTTAGAATTTATATATATATTCTGCCTTTGTTAGGAAAAACAGTAGTCTTAAACTCTTGAAGTCCTAGCTATGTTCTTCTTTTAAAATACCTTGCAGGCTTTCAGCTGAGGGTTGTTCAATGAATACAAATGAGGTCCGAGTAAGAAGTGGGCCACATACTCGTATAAAAATATGTGCACATAACAGAAAACTGAAGGTCAGTGATGAATATATAACAAAAATGACACAGTGACATATGCAGGTGTTGGTATATCATTAATTGGTGTGACTCTGAAGGGATATACTTTCTCAAATTTAAAAATAAATGAACAATTAAAGCAATAAATAAATGCATACATACATAAATAAATATTTTTTTTAACTCCCTTGGGTCTTTTAAGACAGTTCCTCTGAATTTCATATGAATACATAAAGACAATAGTTTATCTTTTTATTTCTAATCAAATATGCATTCAAATTGAATTTGGAAGCTTCATTATCATTTTTACAACAAACCATTCCCAAAATCCCATGGTGGAAGCTGTGTTTATAGACTGAGCAGTAATTCTACAGGATATTATCTGTCTTAAATTTAACATTTACTTCTTTCTCCTCAAAGAATCCGGAAGTTTGCCATTATTTTGATGTTTTTGTATATTTTCCTTCCATTTTCAAGAACATAAATAATCTGCAGAGCATTTTATTTTCATAGAAGTGTATTGGAAGTATGCCAGAGGAAGAACTATGCACATAAAAAAATGATTATCAGAAAGTTTATATAATTGTATAGCAAAATCTGTCACTCACAAATATTATCTGGCATATTGATGATGGACAACCTATAAACACAAAATGAATAGTTTTGCAATAAGCATTTTACCCAGGCTCCTCTTGTAAACAATGAGTGCCAAAAACATAGGCCCAAAACTTATAACGGGTAAGACTCACATTGTTAGCACTTTTTCTAGTGGGGCAAGCTGTCTGTACTCATTGTAAGCATTATTAACCCTGAAAGATGCTGACATTTGTACAGTCACAGAAACCAGGTTCAAAGCTGTGAAGAGCACCCCAGCCGTACCAGGTTACTTATCCTATCATACATTCAGATACCAAACTGTAGACAGCAAAGTGAAAGGAGGTGGAGTTGCAATATATATTAAAGACATACACACCTCCAGGCTGGTCAAGCAGTATGAATCACAGGAGACAGGTGCAGTTAACCATTGACAAGACCCATATTCAAATCATAACTAGCTACAAGCCCCCAACTTTGACTCAAGATGCCCATTCCACCTATCTAGACCTCTTTGAATCTATCAAGACTTAACCCTTTACCCTGATCCTGGGTGACTTTAACTATCCAGTCATAGATTGGAAGAACTGTTCATGCCAAAACACAAATGCCCAGGGATTCCTTGATTTCGTCAATGCAAATGCCTTGGACCAGTTGGTCAGCACCCCCACAAGATGTGACAATATCTTTGACTTGGTATTAACCAACATGAGTAAAAACTGCAGCATCCCTACAGTGTCATCCTCCCTGGTAAGATCCAGCCATAAGGTGGTCACTTTCAATGTCTCTATCTTCCCCCTCCCCCCAACTATGGTCAAACAAAAAAAATTCTCCAAACCTGATTACAGCCTCCTGAAGGAAGTTATAAACAGTTTCACAGCCCCCTCCCCCTCCATAGGAACTGGCATATACTGTATGTCCAAACCTACACCAAAGTACTATACAAGCATTTATATAGCTGCATGGAATCAGGAATACCCAAAAGGACAAAATCCTCCTTCTCAAGGAAGAGTAAACCTGTCTTGTGGACATCTGCAATAAATAAACTCTACAATAAAAGAGAAAAATTTTGTCCAGGACCACGAAGGAGTAGGTGCCTACTTGGAAGCAATCTCTCCTTACCCGGAACAAGAAAATAAGAACAGTAGTGAAATCCTCCAAAGCAAACTTCAAGTCCAAACTTGCCACATCTACTAAAGACAATGATCATGCCTTCTTTACATACGTCTGCAATCTCAAAAGAAGCCCTCAGATCTGCTCAGAACTAGTAGCCAAAGACACTACATACACAAATGCCATAGATATAGACAACCTGCTGACAGACAGGTTCAGTGAAAACTTCAACCTTCTGCCCCCCCATCAGTACATCAGGAAATACCCAACACCTGCCCCCCCTCCCCTTATCTGTAGAGAGCAAGTCATCACTGCCTTCTCAAATGCAAAAAGTACAGCATCCATTGGACCCAATAGCATCCCAGACTGCATCCTAAATGAACTTGGGCAGGAACTTGCAGCACCATTAGGCATCCTATTCAACCAAAGCCTGAGTACCAGCTTCATCCCAGCCGAGTGGAGGACAGCCACTGTTATGCCTTTGCACAAAGGTGGAGCATCCACCGATTCAGGAAATTATAGACCCATAAGCCTAACTAGCCTCATATGCAAGGCCATGGAATGGATTATAATGGACCTCATTAACATGGACAATGGCAACCTCCAAACACTCGATCCCACACAGTTTGGTTTCATCAAAGCGTGGCCATGACTGTTAAATTTGGTCAAATTCTTTGAGACAGTCACCAAAGCCATGGACAAGGGGAAGATGGTGCACGCCACCTACTTATACCTGGTCAAAGCCTTTGATAATGTTCCACCCTCAGGTATAATAGATAAACTCTCTCAACTAGGCATCAATTCATATGTTACCAGATAGGGAGTAAACTGGCTGACTTGTGGAACCACCTAGTCAGAATAGGGGAAGCCACCCCAAGCAGGAGACCCATAACGAGCAATGTACCCCAGGGATTGGTCTTGGTGCTTCTCTTATTTGGGATATACTTTTCTGAGGTGCAGGCCAAAACCAGTGGACTATGGCTGACCAAGTTTGCAGATGACTGCAAGCTGAGTGCTGTCATCAATTCCCATACTGATGTGGATGGACATATTTGAAGAGGGTCTCGCCCAAACAAATGACTGGTGCCAAAAACAAGGTCTCAAACTGAATGCTAAAAAATGCATCATCATCCCCTTTGGGGAGAGTGACATCACCACAAACAATCACATTATTAACAAGGTTCTAATCATGCAATCAGTCATGAGGGACTTCGGCACCCATGTTGATAGCAAACTGACTTTTGACTACCATATTGCCTCCAATGTATCGAAAGCTGTCTACATGGCCCACCTCATTAGTAAGAGTATCTTATCCAGGAACAAGGAGGTCATAACATCCCTGTATTCTTCTGTTATAAGCCCCATTATTGAGTACAATGCCCCTTTCAACATGTACCTTACAAAGTACATGCAGCATCTGGAGAAACCACAATGGTTCCTCACCAGGAGAATCCAGGGCTCAAACATCTATCCTACACAAATAGGTTAAAAGCCTTGTCCCTCTACTCAGTCTCATACAAACTCCTCAGATGTGACCTCTGTCTGGCATACAAAGCAACCTCAGACCCTGCCTTGATAAGAGTGCTGCATATCCGTAAGTCAAGCTCCACTTGAATAATCCACATGCCCAACCTCAACCTGGTCTGTAACTTCAGTAGGACTTGTTGATGGTACAGATTTTTGTCACAGAGACTGCCCCTTCTATGGAATGGACTCCTGCTCCATGTCAAGCAGAGTACCTAATTAACCCTTTTTAAGTGCAACCTGAATAACTGGATGAGGAGCAGGGTATTGGGTGCTGACTTGTCAGACCATAGGCTAAATTCTTGGCTGGGTTGTAAGGGCCTCAGGGCCAATAGCCTAGTAACTTCCTATGCTCCTATAATGATACGTTTTACATTCCAAGACCTTATTCCTATATCCATCCTTAATACCTTTTTTACCCTGTGCTGCTGTTCAACCAGCCTGTGGCCCACTCACTAATCATTGCACCACCCTGCCACCCTCCTCATACACTAGAACTCCATTTCAGGAGGACAATATATATCCTTAGACTGTGTGGGCTCCCTGACTGTACATAATGTTGGCCTTGTAGCATAATCACGAGAGCCTGGGAAAGAAGACCCAGTGCAGTGTAACAGATGGGATCATGAACCATCATTTTGTAGCAGTTGGTCCGTAACCCTATCCATTTCAAGGAATGATATACTGTTAAGTTAGAGACATCAGTTCATTCCTTATAAGGCTAATGTTAGCCTGCAGGACTCTTCGGATCTACCAGATGTTACAGAGACAGTGAAACCTTTGCAGTCTTCCTGTGGGGGTAGGAGAGTAATATATCAATTACCTCATCTTATCCCATCTGGCCAGCCTACCAGCATCCATATGCACACTTTTTCTAAGTGTTACTTGACCAACCTTTTCCCACACTTAGTACTTGCTGCTTGGTAATGCAATACATAAAATACATTTTGTCAATCTTTGCAACCCCAAATGTGCCTTTATAAAGCATTTAGGTAATTCTTTAACCTATTCAGACATACAAAAATCCAGTTTATGTACTACTCACCAGCCAGCATAGCATCCATCATCTAAAGCACACTAAAAACATATACATATTTCAGTAAAGCACTCAAAACCAATAGAACAGGTAAAGAAAATCAATGACATAAGTCAGCCAATCAGAACACATCAAAAAGACATCAGTGGAAAACTACACAGAAAAAAGTTGATCTAATGTTATTACTCCATCCCTCCCATTCACAAAACTAAAGATGATAATTATTAATAGTATTTGTTTGTTTGTTTGTGTCTTTCGGCTTTTCACGGTTAGGGGTCACCACAGCGGAGCTCCAGTCCGCTAATGATTGGCAGTTGATTTTTATGTACCGGCTTGCCAGGCCTGATGCACAACCTTCAACGAAGGTACGCCCATTCACGCATGTCTCCACGCAGAAGACGCTCTAGCTGAGAATCGAACCAGACAGCGTCTTACTGTGAGGCGACAACGCTACCGCAGCACCACCACCGCAGGTATAATTATTAATAGTATAACTACTCAAAATGTTCCAGAGCTTTGGTTCATTGCATACTCATGCTAGAGATTTTATTTAAGATTGCAAGTTAAATAAAATAATAATGAAGATCATTCTATATAAATAATGGTATTTCTCATTGGAATGTTTTGAAAAATTATTTGTCTGGGTGATGTAGTTGAACATGATTCAAAATTTCCAAATACCACAGGTATATCTGAATGTGTTTAATTGATAACAGTCATCTCTGACTTTAACATTATTACCAGAAAGAATTTTTGCAAGAGTAAAGCCTCCTGACACCCCCCAGCCCCAGTTGTATAATTTTAACCTGATGTTTTTGTCACTGGTTGTCTTTGTTAATTCAACAGTCTAGAAGCTCTGTAATCTTCTTGACCTCTGTATAGATGGTTCTTAACATGACCCATCTGGTTGTCTTTGCTCATTTAACAGTCTAGAAGCACTGTAATCTTCTTGACCTCTGTATAGATGGTTCTTAACGTGACCCATCTGGTTGTCTTTGTTAATTCAACAGTCTAGAAGCTCTGTAATCTTCTTGACCTCTGTATAGATGGTTCTTAACGTGACCCATCTGGTTGTCTTTGTTCATTCAACAGTCTAGAAGCTCTGTAATCTTCTTCACCTCTGCATAGATGGTTCTTAACGTGACCCATCTGGTTGTCTTTGTTAATTCAACAGTCTAGAAGCTCTGTAATCTTCTTGACCTCTGTATAGATGGTTCTTAACATGACCCATCTGGTTGTCTTTGTTCATTCAACAGTCTAGAAGCTCTGTAATCTTCTTGACCTCTGTGTAGATGGTTCTTAACGTGACCCATCTGGTTCTCTTTGTTCATTCAACAGTCTAGAAGCTCTGTAATCTTCTTGAGCTCTGTATAGATGGTTCTTAATGTGACCCATCTGGTTGTCTTTGTTCATTCAACAGTCTAGAAGCTCTGTAGTTTTCTTGACCTCTGTATAGATGGTTCTTAACGTGACCCATCTGGTTGTCTTTGTTCATTCAACAGTCTAGAAGCTCTGTAATCTTCTTGACCTCTGTATAGATGGTTCTTAACGTGACCCATGTATTCTGTATGTTATATAATTTACTACTCTCATTACTTATGCAGCTTTTCTCCCCAGAGCTCCACTGAAAAAGGTTATGTCGTCAGCCAGATGTTCCCAGTAAGCAAATGTAAATAAATCAAGTCAATAAATAAATAAATATTTATCCCTGCATCTCTAAATATATAAATATGAGGTGAACAACACTGAGATTAAGGACAAACTTTCTTACTGTCAGTTCCCCAGATCTCACGGAAATAGCTGCATTTTCTTGGGGCAACCATGGATGTTAATTAAAAATTGATCACTCCTGTTTCTTTAATTCTTATCCTTGGTAATTTTCCAGTGTTGGAATTAATGAGTTCATCAGCTTTAAACTAGATCCACACAAAATCTTACTAAACACATGTTATATGAATTGAAAACATGACAGATGCAAAAAGTAGGAGGACATTCAGCCAGATTTCTGTTACAGTAATGATGATGATTAGTTATATATTGTTTAAGCAACTAGCGGAGTGCTATATTTCTTTATGTGATTTGTAAATGTAATGCAATGTTTCCATAGCTTACGTTATGCCCTCCATGCCTTGTATTTGATGCCCTTTTCCATATTTGCAAGAGATAAACATTAGTCATGATTATTGGGTGGAACTGTACATGGGTCCAAGTTTAGTGGGGGTAGAAATATGTATATTAGAAAAATATTTAGTAAATCAGTTGGATTCCATCCATGACATTCTTTTTCCCTAAGTATGATGGTAGTTTAGTGAACTCTACTAACAGAATGTTGAACTTCACCTGGTCATTATAATTACTAAAATGTCTTTTTTTCTTAACTTCTTATTGTAACAATTGTTAATGTCTGTTATGTGCTTTGCAGATGATAAAGATTCCAGTTGTCTACTGATGTATTATGTTCTTCATCTGTAACTATGTTTATGATTGTTAATTGCTATGTTGATCAAACTGTTAATTGCTGTGTAAATCAAATGTAACAACTGTCGGTATATTTTAACTGTGGAGCTTTTCTCCCCGGGCCTCCGCTGAAAATGGACCTACATCCAGTCGGACACTCCCGGTCAACAAATGTAAATAAATAAATAAAAATAAATAAATTATGGCCTGTATTTTAATACATTCCTTTACTTCATTGTTCACTTTCTTTTAAAAATCATGTTATAAAAAGCTGGCAAAATAATCTGCACATTTATGCACCGAGTTTTATTAAGCCTTTAGAGGAAAGTAGAGTTAATGTACAGTGAACACATGGGTAACATTAGTGACAAAAATCATAATACTGTTAACTCTTGTGGGTTAATTTCTCCAAGTCTGAGTTTCTAATATCATGATGGTAATGGACTCCATTCTAAGTCAAAGTATGATTAAAGTTTGTGAAATTAGTTTTTTTCATTCTTTGATGTTAGCCAGAAGTGCTGTTCACAGCACCTGCAATGTGGCCAGAACTCACTTGTTCTGCAATTCATAATGAACTTACATAAATTGGTAACATATATATATATATATATATATATATATATATATATATATATATATATATATATATATATATATATATATATATAATTGTAGGTTCTTTTTATAACACCCTTGCCCCTACTACTATTGGAACTGTCTGTGTATCTTTCTTACACATTGATCTAATTTTTGCCTGCAAATCCTGGTATTTTATACCTTTGTATTGCTTTGTATGTAAGACACTGTAATCACTGAGTGTAGCAATTTCAATGATCAATGCTGCTTTTGTCTTCCTTTCATGTACTACTTTATTTGGTTTATTGGGATCTGTTTTTTGAACTGTTGGTAATGGGTGATCCCACATGATATAAACTTTATTATTCTCTATAATGCTTTATGGCTCACATTTTCATTGCTTCTCAGCAACTTTATTATTGTAATGTTTGCACAATCCCACACAACTGTCTTACCACATTATTATGCTTTTGAGTGGGTCCCCTTCAGATCATCGAACTTTTAAAAGATCGACTTTAATATGGCTTATTCCATATGATCGAACTTTCAAAAGTTCGAACAGTCTAAATGGAGATCTCCATACAGCACGGAATGGGAAGGTTTCCCTTTTCCACAATGTAGTGTGATCTCGGAGTTGTTTTTTTTTTTAAAGCGGGGGGTGTGGAGGTGCAGGGCCCCCCCCCCTGCTAGGAATGTGTAGTTTTTTTTTGTTTTATTTTTTTTTTACATGTTCGAACTTTTAAATGTTCAATCATATGGTCTCAGCCATATGAAATTCGAACATCTGAAAGTTCAGTCATGTAAAGTAGACGATATTGAGTATATAGGCCCTCTGCCATTAGTGTATCATACCCAGCAACAAGATGTGCAGCTGTTTTACAGAACCTGCATTTGTCTATTTCTCCTACATGTTCAATGGACTTTACAAACCAACATGTATATAGTCCACTGTCCTAGGCCGCCAATATTAACCTTTCATCTTGTAGCTTAAATTCACCTCTCTTTAACCATTTCCATGTCAGATCCTGATCATCTTGAGGCTGTTCCAGGAGTTTTCTGTAATTGCAACTATATCTGTGCCTTTTCCATATCTCTTGCCTTCTCATCTGATCCTTCTTCTAATCTTCTTTCATTTGTTTTGATTTTTTTTGTTTGTTTTGGGGTTTTTTTTGGCACATTCAGTTGCTGTCTGATTTTTGTCTACTTCTGGACTGATTTCCATTCCTGCTTGGCACCAATATGCTTCTTCAAAACTAAGCAGGGAAATCATCTTTGATTTGTACTCTTTGTGTTTTAAAACTTACACTGTATTTGGATCTGGTGAGGTCAGCAGATATGTATGTAGTCCTATGATTGCAAATCTATACATGTAATCAATTTTGAAGAAGCCTATATACCTGCTTCAGAACAAGGAAAATCTTGGTATGCATTGATTTCTATATATTAATAAGTGTGAAGCATTTTTCTTGTTTTCCTGTCAAACTGATCCAATACCATTTGAGGCCAGTCACCCCAAAACATTAAGTTAGAACAGGGAGAACAAAATGATTTATAGCTTGGGCTTTGTTCCTAGATGTTATGACTGTTTTCAATATTAAGTTTAGTCTTCTACAATATTTCCTACTAAATTTTGTTTGAATTTGTTCATGCTTTATTGTCGATCTTTCAATTCCCAAATATTTATAGATCCCCTCCTGCTCAAATTCCTATATATCACATTCCTGTCCCAGACTGATATTTCCTTGGGGCTGCAGCTTTCCTATTTTAAAGAGGTTGCTTTGCCACATTCATCAAGACCATATGACACTCTTATACATCTGAGAAAGTTTTGACCACTTCTAGTTATGCTTTAAGCACCTCATCTGATGAACTATCCTATTTAATATCATCTACAAGCAGAAGATGAGAAGTCTTTACACTTTGTTGTTTTATTGGAGGCAAATTTTAACCATAACCTAATATGTTAAGTAGAGCACTTAATGAGTTAAGGGCAAGGCAAAAGAGCATTGGTGACAGAGTCAAACTGGAATATCCCCGTTTGAATTTTTATCACTGTGATATTAAATTGTTCTTTATCATGGCTTAGTTGCAAAGTGATTTGCCACTACTTCATGGTTACTGTAAATGTAATTGATGAATGTAGGGTGTATCTTATACATCTACATCCTTAAGCACTCCTTTATCCATGAATTTAGTATGCTGTCAAATGCTTTTTTGTAAATTATCCATGCCATACTTAGATTCTTCTCTTTTTACAATTCTCCATTTTGACTTTATTTAAAAACAAATGATCCTTTGTTCCATATGACTTTCTTTTGTTACACTTTTGTTCTATTGCCATGATTGAGTTTTCTTCTAAATTACTATAAACTGTCATCATCAATTCAAGTACATAGTTTATGCATTCTTGGAAGACAGGTTATTGATCTACAGTGTTTAGGACGGACATGCAGGTTCACTCTTAAGTAGGAGTATCATTTTTCCTGTTGTTAACTAGGCTGGCATATTTTTGGGTATGCCTATAAGTAGTTCTTAATGCTAAATCTGCAGGTAAAGATGTTAATACTTTTAGCCAGATGTTAAGTACTGCATCTGGGCCTGGGATTTTCTAGTTAAGAGCTTTTCTTAATTTTGTTTCAATTTTTCTGGTTGTCACTTCATCTCATTTCATATCCTGTACATTTGAAATCCTTACTGTTTCACAGGGTCTTATCTATTTTCCAAATGATGTGGTGCATGAGTTAAAACTGTCAAAGAAGAGAAAAACCTCTTGTTATGAATGCTGTGTTTTTTTATTCAGTTGTTATCCCTCTCTGGCATGCAAAAGAAAAGCTTACAAAATTATAATGGATTACAATCCAAATATAACATCAGCTGGCTAGTTCTTCTAGCCCTTGCATGCTTGGAATTCTTAGTATAGAAGGAATAGATTAATGTCACTGGTTACCCAAAGAAAGTAAATGTGCTTACTTGCTATGGCATCCCAGATCTACCTGGAGCTTTAATTAATTTAATCATAGAGGTAAGACTTCCAATATGGCATTATGACATATGATGAAACACATTCAATTTTTTTACTAGAAGGTTTTCATCTTAATTCCTAGTTAGAAAGGAGACATCAGACTGGTGGTTACAGCTAAGGTCAAGAAGAACAGTAATATTTTAATTCTCTTATATTTTTAAGTTTATTTCTCTTTCAAGACATAGAGCATACACTTCACTTCAGATATTGTGGATGATCCAGGCTAAGATATTTGTAATTGTAGTACATTTTAACTGCTAGAAATTAAAGAAAAAAAGACCTTGCATCCTTAAAAGTCATCACTTCCTAATGCTATGGTGCCACATGTGGAAAAAAAGATAATAGCATACTAAAATGTATATACAGATCTTCATTCTGTATTCCTTTTTATCTTTGGAATGTGGGGGCAAAAATGTTACAAAAACCTATTACAACCTGTGGCATTTAAACTAGTTAAATTCTTGGCAAAGTCATAGCTTGTAAAGTAGCCACACACATATCAAAAAATAAATTTGAGTTGATGGAGACATTTCCTTTTCATTTGCTTGGCCCTCGACTCAGAGAATGGCAATCAATATAAGGGGATTTCTTTTTAGCGAGCAAACAACCAAAATTTAAAGAGTGCACATATCTTTCTTATATATATAGATAGATAGATAAATGGATAATTTACACACAAACTTTCTATATAGATAGATACATAAATAGATAATTTGCACACATACATACACTTTAAATTTTGAAATTTAAAAAGTATGTCTCTTTGCGTGTGTGTGTGTGTCTGTGTGTCTGTGTATTTACACACACATAGTCTTCAAAATTTAGTTTTTTATGTTGCACATATTTATTTCTCAAAGTATCAGTCCTCAAAATATCAATAAAAAACACACTGTGAACTAATTATATCGAAGCAGAAAATATTGAACAATTCTATCCATCAGAAATACTCTATATCATACATCCCAACTACAAAAGCAAGATTGGGAGTTGTCTTGGCAGTGTACTGTAGTACTGGTGACTGTGAACTTAAAAAGTTGTGTTAGGCCTGAGTGGATTATGAAGTTAAGGCATTCTGGCTTTCCAGCCGTCCAGCCATTTTCAGACCTCGCCTGCCCACCTAAAACCTGCTCTCCAGACGTCTACAATTCCACCCTTATAGTGCCTCTCAGAGTGATAATTGTGGCTATCCTACCTGCTATAAAGGCAGAAGCAAACTTTCCAGCCACTTTCAGACCTCACCTGCCTGAAACTTGCTCTCCAGGTGTCTACAATTCCACTCTTATAGTTCCTCTTAGAGTGATAATTACGACTATCCCACCTACTATAAAGGCAGAAGCAAACTTTCCAGCCACTTTCAGACCTCGCCTGCCCACCTAAAACCTGCTGTCTATGTGTCTAGAATTCCACCTCTATAGTGCCTCTCAGAGTGATAATTGCAGCTATCTTACCTACTATAAAGGCAGAAGCAAAGTATGTATCTACTACACCCTGCCTTCCACAACTAAGCTGAAAGGTATTTTATTTTGTAGAGTTGAAGTAATATTGTAACATAAAAAGCAAAATGGGCTCTCTCCTGCTTGCCCAGTACGACTGCTGATAAGGCCTCCCAACTTCCTCAAACTCCCTAGATACTCTTGGTGTTTGTCTCCCCTTCACCTGGCTATTCCTAGCTTAGTTAAGTTCTTGAACCGAAAGTATTCCTCCACAGAATCTTTTAAAAACTTAAAGGCTACTGCACAACTTATTTGTAATGCCCACCAAACTTACTTGATTGTTTTCTTCCCTTAGTGCTTGCTCACAGGTTTTCTTCCCGCTCCATTCGCCCTTCGCTTCGATTGGGCTCAATCCACTCCCTTACCCTAACCCCATTCCCACCCACCTCTAGATCAATTAGATTTCTACTTCTATACACACCACCCCTATTACCTACCTCTGACCTCATTTCCTCTTCTCTAAACCCCACCCCCTCCTGATTACATCATCACTCCACACTCCCTGCATTTTACCTCTCCCTCCCCTCACACTATATCATACACACCCATCTCAGTCACTTGCCTATGTAAATACCATGTCTCTTCCCCACTACTCACCATACTATCTTACACTCTCTCTAGAATTAACACTTCCGACATACCTAACATCTCTAAACTCACCTTATCTATCTCCCAAGACTACACCAATCACCAACATACACTCCCTAACTCTAACATCCTACTCTAACATATCTCCTAGCCTTATTCAACCACACCCAATCTTCCTCTTTACACTCAAACACTTTACTGATAACCACCTATTCCCATTCATATTAGAATACAACCATCAATCTTATTTGGTACATAAACAACCTTGGCTAACACACCCTATCACTAAGCACATTCTCTCCCTATGTGGAGATATTCACCCAAACCCCAGAACCCAGTCCTACAACCCCCAACAGTAATAACTCCCATAAATCACTACAATTCACCACTATTAACCTTCAAAGCATTAGGAATAAGATACAAGAATTCCATGCTTGGATATCCCAAACTAAACCAGCCATACATGTCACTACCAAAACTTGGCTAAAACCATAAGTCAAAGACCCTCAATTCCTCCCACCTGGTTAATCCTGCCTCAGAGCAGATAGACCCCACAAGAAAGGAGGAGGCATTGCCCTATTCTTCCCACATACCCTCGCCGTTACCCCCTACACATTTCCAATACCCTAATACCCGAATGCTGAAATAATAATTGCTTTCCTAAACTTAAACAATAGCAAAACTATATGTATTACAACATTATACCTACCCCCAGGAAATAATACCCCACTTCTTGA
Organism: Protopterus annectens; assembly: GCF_019279795.1. NCBI lineage: Eukaryota > Metazoa > Chordata > Ceratodontiformes > Protopteridae > Protopterus > Protopterus annectens. The sequence continues at coordinate 676,535,337 of NC_056744.1, read as the reverse complement.
AGAAATCTTAGCTTGGATCTCCTCAAAAATCAACAACAAAACAATCATACTTGGCGATGTGAATATAAATTGGCCCAGCCAGGGAAATAACTCCTTACCCCAAAATATCAACCTCTACAACTTTAACCAAGTAATCACAGATATAACCAGATCAGCCAGAAACAATAGCAGTGGCTCTACCCTAGACTGGATCCTTGTTTCTGACCCCCAACAAGTTCTCCAAAGCAGGTACCCTTCCCTGCAATATCAGTGACCACAACCCAGCCTATGCCATACGCGAGACATCCCACATACCCACCCAATATCATTATATACTGCTATGAACCCTTACTAATTTCAACCAAGACATTTTTATAGATCATCTAAAATCAACTGGAACATACTTAAAACCGTTCCTTTAGATGAAACGGTTGAATTTTTAAATTCAACCTTCCTAAAAGTCATCATGCTCCTCTGCGCCATAAAAGAGTAAAAACAAAAACTTGTATCTGGCTCTCAAAATGTACCAAGCAGGCCATGGTCATAAGAGACAAAGCCTGGAAAAAATGGTATACAACTACCAATCCCTCTGACCTCCAACAGTACAGGCACCTTTGCAACAAAGACAAATGCTTAGTAATCAATGACAAAAAGAATCACTATATTAAATTGCAGAAGAATTACAAACAAAACCCAAAGCAATTCTGGTCCTCCATATCCACACTATTAAACCCTGGGTCTAAAAGTAATCCCTGTCCGTACCCTGAAAAAACACCCCAAGAAATTGCCACAATCTTTAATACATACTTTGTTGAAACTATAGCCAAACTAACTGCCACATTCCCATCCCCACCTACTCAAACTAACCTCGCCACAAACTACAACCACCCAGAACATCCACCCACTACCATATTTTCTCTCTCTCCAATCCTAACATCTACCATAAACAAACTCTTACTTAAATTGAAACAGGAAGTAATGTCCCTGACTTCCTACCATCAGAATACCTAAGAATGTCAGCTCCAGCCATCTCCTACCCCATTAGCATACTCCTAAACAGGTCAGTATAGGAATCCTACATACCCACCATCTGGAAGAAAGCCTACATTCTTCTCCTACATAAAGGTGGCAATAATACTGATACCTCAAAATTCTGCCCTATAGCTATATTATCCCCAATCTCCAAAATCTTAGAGTAATGCATACACTCCCCGCTTCAACAATACCTCTTAAACAACAATCTTCTTTTTTCCTATCAACATAGTTTCCAGCTCGCTCATAGTACTACCACTGTTCTGCTATCCTTTACAAATACTGTCAACTAAGCATGCAGTGAAGAGAATTTTGTCGCCTCTCTCTTCCTGGATCGGTCTAAGGCATTCAACACCATCTCCCACTCCCTACTGCTCTCCAAGCTATCAGCTCTGAACCTATCCCCACCAACTCTTTGCTGGTTTTCCAACTACCTAGCCAATAGAAAACAGTCCACTAGATGGTTCGAATCTACCTCACCATTCCTTGACACCCCTACAGGAGTTCCTCAAGAACCCATATTAGGCCCTCTGCTTTTCAGTATTTTTATTAAAGACTTTCACTCTTGTGTCCCTAACAACTCAGTTATTCAATACGCAGATGACTCGACTATAATTTCCTCCTACAAAACCATACCTGAACTACTCTCATACACACAGCAACCATTCTCCTCTAAAGAAAGCTGGATGACTAACAGTCATCTTCCACTCAATCCAAACAAAACCAAACTTCTTCTCTTCTCCCCAAATAAAAATGCTACTATAAATAAACCAGACTTTAACATCTACGCATTAAATAAAACCACCCTAGAAATTGTCACACACACTAAACTGCTAGGCATTATCATAGACGAAAGCTTAACATTCGACCAGCACATCCACAATAACATAAAAAAGACCCATCAGAAGCTAGAAACCGTCTATAGGCACAAAAACTTCCTCAACCCTACTACCAAAAAAATCCTTGCCACTACTTTTCTACGTGCCCTCCTCCTCACTAACATCCGTACAGCCCTGAAAAATAAAATGAAAACCTGTTACAACAAAATAGCAAAGTATGCAACTAATGCCGCCTCCTCTTCCCACCACTGTTCCTCACTGCAAACACTCAAATGGCTTGCGCTACCTCAACACCTCACTTACCAACAACTCTTTAATAGCCCATAAAATTATCAATAAACCTCTTGACTGTCCAGCCCTTACCTCCACCTTAACTCAGTACCACCCAAACAGGCCACTTAGATCACAAAACGAAACCTTATTACTCATCCAAAAACCTGCACTCCCTGCTGGACACGCACTCTACTCTTTCTGTATTGCCAAACACTGGAACTCACTCCCTACATCTCTTAGAGCCACCCGTATCACCAGGGCCTTCAAAGATGGCCTCCATTCACATCTAGTTACTGTGTGCCAATGCTCCTGCTCCACACCCCACATTACCTGATCCCTTCCATACTGCCCTATTAGCAAAATTATAACCATACCCCTTATAACTGCTTTTCCACTGCTATGTCTGCCAGACTGTTATGATACTCTTTTATGTAACTATTTCATAGTCTGTCACTGCTGCTATAACTTCAAAAATACACAATGCCTGCATTATTTATTTGCTTTAACCATATTATATTCTATAGCCTCATTCTGTTAACCTAACTGTATGCCTGAACCTGCTACAGCATCCTGTAAACTAATTGTATATCTGAACCTGTTGTAAAGAAATGATTTTCTGTGTATTTGCTGCAAATAATATATGTTTTGATTATTTGTTTAATAAATGTCTTGTTGGAGCTTTTCTCCCCAGGCCTCCACTGAAAATGGGCTCACTCCAGCCCAGTGGACACTCTTGGTAAACAAATGTAAAGTAAATAAATAAATATTGTGGTTTAATTTCTTAGTGTACACTACTGACCTCACTTGTGTGCATGTTGTTTCTGACTTATGACATATGCCTATGCCCTTATTCTTGTAAGTCAAATTTTTCTTTCATTTCTCCAAGTTTATCATCACCAAGAAGTTTGTTCACGTGAGACTCATATCTCTGAACATTGTTACACTGATATGGTTGAACGATTTTGTCACTCTGTTACAGAGGATTTGATGATAGAAGTTTATGGAATGGTAGTAGGAGATGTGTGTCATATTAAAAATTAGTGACAACAAAGTGATGTATATTATAAGTGTAATATATATTACAGGGTTGGGAGGGTGGCCTAATGGTTAAGGTGTTTGCCTTACAAACACAAGGTGTAGGGTTTGAGTCTCACAAGGGATAATTGGCTAGGCTTAAAATGGCTCACAAGGGCAGTTAGCTTAGTACTAATCTATGAACCTATGAAATTATATATATATATATATATATATATATATGTATATGGATCCCTATCATATGATAGAAACTTCATTTGACTGAAACCCATAATACTGAATTTCAACATATTAAATTGTAAACGGACCATTATAAAAACAGACTAGGTGGGGGGCTATGCCGCCCACACACCCCCAATGTGGGGGGCTGAGCCCCCCACACCCCTCTTAACTATATATAATAACTCCAGGATCGCACTACAGTAGGGAAAAGGGCACTAGCACTAGTAGCTTTTAGTTTAACGTTATTTTAACTCTCAGTAGTTCCAGTATATGTAGGTTTAATGTTGTCAGCCACACTCTAGTGTTGTGTAACCCCTAGTACATCTGCTGTACCCTTAGTCTCCTATTTTTAAATTTATATCTGCAACATTTCCATCACTGACTTGCTTTCTTTTTACCTCCTCAACTCTGACTTTCACAGTTGCTTCCTTTCTAATTGTTATTTTCAGTGCTGTTTCACACTGCTGACTTAACCCTGTCAGTACTGGTTCCAACCAGCTAGGCCACTGTGATATCCATCTCCAGTCTCTCTCCAACCCCTCCCCAGTTTCTTTCACTTTCTTTTCTTTCCAACCCCTCCCTCATACCCTTTAACTTTGCCTTCCTTCCTGTGGCGCCATCTTTAAAATCCCTTCTAGCTTTCTGTGCAGTCCACATGGTAGCTTCTACTCCCCCCTGCCTGTGTGCTCTCTGGCTTTAGAAAGTACTGTGTAAGACATACTGTTTTACTTATTGCTGTTTATACTGCTACTAAGCACTATCTGTCTGTGCAGAGTTAACTATGTTGGATAAAAGTTGCTTTATCTGTTCAAGCTACTGCATTTACTCCTAGCACTACATTACAGTTTTTTTAAGAATGTTTTCTTTTCTGCTTACAGGGCTTAGTTAACTGTATTTGTTAAAAGTTGCTTTATCTGTACAAGCTACTGCATTTACTCCTAGTGCTTCATTACAGTTTTTTTTAAGAATGTTTTCTGTTCTGCTTACAGGCTTAGTTAACTGTGTTTGCTAATATTTGCTATTTCTGTACAACCTACTGCATTTACTTTTAGCGCTACATTAGTTGTTTAAAGTGTAGTATTCACTCTGCTTTCATGACTTAGTCAACTGGGAATACTGTTATTGCTACACTGGCTAATTCTTGTTTGTATTATACCTCACTTATCCTCTGATTCTCTAGGGTTTTGCTAGATCTGGTCTTTCATGTATCTTTTCTTACTTTCTTGGTCTAACCTTTTATATGTGTTCCCCCTTATGCCTTGCAGCTTCTCCCGATGTGTTAAACACTCTGTGGTCATCCCCTGCCTAACAGACCTACCCAGTAAAATACCTTGTGAAGGAGTTATGAATCTACTTAAGCTACCTGCCTGAAGCAGCTCCAAAAAACAAACTAAAAAGCATAGCTTTCTAGCTCAACTGTAGGTGTTCCTTCTACTGCAATGTATCCACACTTTGAATCTGTTTTTAACAATATCTGCTTTTAAAAAAGTGAACTGCTCCTTATTATTTCAAGTATTACTACAGGGCAGGTGAGCATACACACAGGTTAGTTTTTCTGGCTGTAGTAACTTACTTTGGCCACCAGGAGGTGGCACAATGCCAGGAGTCTGCCATATTCCTTGCTGTTTTAACTAACAGTAGTACCAATAGCTTTTAGTTTAACGTTATTTTAACTCTCAATAGTTCCAGTATATGTAGGTTTAATGTTGCCAGCCATACTCTAGTGTTATTTAACCCCTAGTACATTTTCTGTACCCTTTGTCTCCTGTTTTTAAATTTATATCTGCAACATTTCCATCTCTGACTTGCTCTCTTCTTACCTCTTCAGCTCTGATTTTCACAGTTGCTTCTTTTCTAATTGTTATTTTCAGTGCTGTTTAACATTGCTGACCTGACCCTGTCAGTACTGGTTCCAACCAGCTAGGCCACTGTGATATCCATCTCCAGTATCTTTCCTACCCCTGCCCAGTTTCTTTCACTTTCTTTTCTTTCCAACCCCTCCTCCAGACTCTTTAACTTTGCCTTCCTTCCTGTGGCACCATCTTTACCTCTCTAAACCACTCTAATTCTTTCCCTATACTACTTCTAGAACTTCCCTTACCCCCTTGAATACTTTCCTCTGAACTCACCTTCCACTCCACTGATTGTTTTTTTTTTTACCTTGATTCTTCCTTCCCTTGGCTCTATCCGCTCCGTTTGCCATGCAGGCTCACTTCGCTCCCCTACCCTGCACCCAGATTCCACCCACCCCCAATACCCCTACACTTATACTTAGCTAGCCACTCCCACCACCCAATTGAAACTACCCATCATACCACAAAAATCCCCTTCCACAGTTCACCCAGTAAAGTAAGCCTACCCTTCAGAGTTTACTGCCAAACATGACTTATCCTGATAAACTACCAAACAATTAGCCTAAACCATAATATCTTACTCAAATAAACTAACTTCCCAACTTAACTCACCCCTTACTTCTACTCTAATAACCAACATCATGGCCTTCAAACCTCTAGTCCTACTTACTCAAATAATTCTAATTACCTTAACTTACCTAACCTATATCACCCAACCTACTAATGCAAACCACTGCCCCCCATTTCACACCACTACCCCATCCTCTACAAAGTAGACATCTACTGGTACTTGTATATCTCCCAGTCTCTATCCCCTCAACACTAGCATGCTCTTCCCCTATAGACTCCTCCCTAACTCTAAAAACACTGTTCCCAGCTACACTAGTGTAATATCCACAAAACTCATTACCTGTATAGTACACCCTAAACAAACCAAATACCTCATCCATCATCTTATCTCTATCCTTCTCTCCTTCTCTCCAGGGACATCCATCCAAACCCAGGCCCCTCTACCACACTGAATCCAACCCCCCCAACCCCCCCCCAAGCAACAGGCAAACCCCTCCACTTCTCAGCTCTAAATGCTCAGAGCCTGTGTAACAAAATTCCAAACCTTCCTTCATGCCTGGCTTCTGCATAACCAGCATGATATTCTCTCCATCTCAGAAACCTGGCTTAAGCCCCACATACAAGATTCTGAAATAACTCCTCCCAACTACCACATGTTAAGGAATGACAGAACACAAAAAAGGGGGGATGGTATAGCACTCCTTTACTCGACATCCCTCTTAGTCACCCCCTATACCAAACCCTGTCCCAAATTTGGCAAGGCAGAAATAATACCAGCCCTACTCCACCTAAACAAGCATAAACTCATATTTGTTCTCTCCCTCTATTTTCCCCCTGGAGACAATATCTCATGCCTTGAAGATATTCTCTCCTGGGTCTCTACCAACATTACTCACAAAACTATAATCCTGGGGGACGTGAACATAAACTGGGCCACAATCCAATCTCTCACTAACTCACTCAATATTAACTTGTATAACTTTACACAACTAATCAATTCTACTACCAAGCCTTACAAGAACTCCATTACTGGAAGTACAATAGACTGGATTCTAGTATCCCATCCTCACTATATTTCTGATAGTGGTATTCTCCCAGACCCACTAGCTGATCACTTCCCCACTTTTGCCCACCATCTCCACTTTTCCATACAACTAACTCATGGCTATATTTTCACTTGTTGCCTAAAGAACTAAATTCTGAAACCTTTTCAAATGCACTGAAAAGCACAAACTAGAACCCATTAAAGACTCTTCTCCTAGATAATGTTCTCTCCCACTTTAACTCTACTTTCCCAAACCTGCTCAACTCCTTTGCCCCTCTAAAAACAAAACATATAAAAAGTAACTCTGTACCCTGGTTAACCAAAAACACTTCAGCTATTGTGTCACTCCATGACAAAGCCTGGACACATTACCATTAAAATACAACCATTGTCGCCCTAAACAAATATAAAACACTACGAAATAAAGTCAAAAAACGTATTACCTCAGACCGCAAAGTCTATTTCTCCACTCTCCAAACCAATCACACCACCAATCCCAAACTATTTTGGAAAGGAATCTCATCTCTCCTCAACCTAGAAAAAAAAGAAAATCCTTGCCCCAATCCAGATGCCTCTGATATGGACTTAGCCACCCAGTTTAACTCTTTCTTCATAGAATCCATTAACAAGCTAACATCATCCTTCACCAACACCTCTACAATCCCTCCTCAGCGTGCACCCATCCCTTCTCCCCCTAGCATCTCTTGCCCCAAACCTCCACCTTTCTCTATTAATCCCATCTCTATATCCAACATAAAAAATTTCTTCTAAAATTAAAAACTGGTTCCAGTGCCCCTGATGAAATTCCCTCCTACTTCCTAAAAGTAGCCACAAAAGCCATTGCTCTCCCTATCAGCATACTAATTAATCAGTGTATCTCAGAAAGCCAGGTCCCCCAGCTCTGGAAGAAGGCCTTTATTATGCCTCTCCATAAAGGTGGAAATAATAATGACATCCCAAACTTTCGCCCTATTGCCATCCTATCTCATATTTCTAAGCAACTTGAAAAGTGTGTATACCAACAACTCTTATGCTGCCTCATCAATAATCAACTTCTTACCCCCACACATTCACACAACATGGTTTTAGACCAGGTTATAGTATCTCCACTTCCCTCCTGTCCTTCCTAGAAGCAATCAACAAAGACCGTGACTCCGGTCAATTCATATGCACTCTTTTACTTGACCTCTCTATGGCATTTGACATTATTTCCCACAACCTCCTTCTTACCAAACTCTCTAAACATAACCTATCACCTTCCTCTACCCAGTGGTTCTCAAGCTATTTCACAAACAGGCAACAAGCAGTTAAATGGAAAAAGCTACCTCACCCTTCCTTAATACATATACAGGCATCCCCCAAGGTTCCATTCCAGGCTCCCTATTATTCAACATATTCATAAATGATTTCTTCCAAGATATTCCAAACTCCAGTCTCATCCAATATGCTGATGATTCTGCTGTAATCTGTTCCTCCCCTTCCATCACAACTCTTAATCTAACACAAGCCGCCTTCTCTTCCACCGAACAGTGGATGCTAGACAACCATCGAGCCCTTAATGCAACAAAAACAAAACTTATGTTATTGAATGCATCCAAAACCTCTTCCCTAGACAAACAATCCTTCATAATTACCAGCAAAAATAATACCCCTCTAGAACTAGTCTCTGACACAAAATTACTAGAAATTATCATTGACGATCAACTAAAATTTGACAAGCATCTACAAGCAAATATAAAAAAAAAAAAACCTTAGGTATGCTTTACCGCCACAGTTGCTTTATCTCTCCCACCACCAGGATTCCATTAGCTAATACATACCTCATCCCATCCCTTTTATAAGGTGTGTCTATCCTAACCAGTCTACAATCTTCCCTCAAAACAAAACTCTCATCTTGTTATAACAAAATATCCAAATTTGCAGCAGGTCTTAGAGCCACTTCCCACCACTGTAATTCCCTTTACCAACTAAGTTGGCTAGAATTACCAAACTTCCTCACATATACCCAGCTCATCCAAGCACACAAACTCATTCATAACTCATCTCTCTGTCCCTCCCTAGCAAATACCTTTGAAATGCGTAAACCAGATCCAATTCCCAAAATCTAATTAAGTTGCATAAACCAACACCTCTTGCTGGGAATCACTTGATGTCCTTTTCTCTTGCACCCCTCTGGAACTCTCTCCCTTCTCCCATCCATACCACCAGCAGTCTCTCCTTGTTTAAAACTCACTGCACTCGCACCTTATTTCACAATGGAAATGCTCTTACTCCCATCCAATCTAATTCTGACGACACTTTCTTCCTAACTTTCCAAACTTATTTGTTGCCTGTCACTACCTCCTAAAGTTCTACATCCCTTGGGACATATTCAACCAACATCTAAGACAATTATCTCATTGCAATTGCCTTAAAAAAAAAACACATTACTACTTATTGAATTAATCTGATGTAATTTTGCTAATGAAAATCTCTTTTTTTTATTTCTGTATTATGTACAATTTATTTGAATTGTGTGATATGGATTTGTATTATCCAGAATATGTATTTAACATTTAATTGAAATGTATATTATGGAGTTCTGATTTTTCTTACTATCTATTTGTATTTCTCTGGAGCTTTTCTCCCCAGGACTCCATTGAAAATGGGCTCCTTGTAGCCCAATGGAATATCCTGGAAAACAAACAGCAAATAAATAAATAAATAAATAAATAAAATAAAATAAATATACCTTTCACTTACCTTACAGTAGTCTACATGCTGCCACTACTATGCCCTTTTCCCCATATACCTTTCACTTACCTTACAGTAGTCCACATGCTGCCACTACTAGTCTGGTTTTATATGGGCCAGTTTAAAATTTAGTATGTTGAAATTCAGTATTATGGGTTTCAGTCAAGTGACTTTTCAGTCTTTTGGTCTCAGACAAATATGATTCAGTCAAATGAGGTTTTTATCATATGATAGGGATCCATATATATATATATATATATATATATATATATATATATATATATATACATATACATATATGATAAAAAGTCTATGTATTCTATAAGGAACAATCTAATGTACATTTTAATATTTGTGGCTCCTCAGAACAATTTTATTCCAAGCTTGACAGAAAACAAATGTCTCAGTATGAAGAAATGTAACATTCTGTAAAGAAATCTGTTAAATTTAAGGAAAAAAAAAACAATTGTGCACTTTTGGCTTCACATGCTTTTAGGTAAAGATAAGGAAAAATAAGATGGAGATATATCAATTGGGGTACAACATGATACCCAGGAAACTATAATTTCAGCTAATGATCAGAATTTAGACTGTAATGTTTTGAGAGACAGTAATTCTGTGCGGATATTCCCCACAGTAATTTAACTTCTACTAATGAAGGTCACAAATGTGAAAATGTTTTGACTGATGATCTAGTTGCTGACATCAGGGAAGGAAGTGATAATAAAATAAATGCCATAGTAAGTGAAAAAATGGCCAATGCATAAAAAATGCTCAAAAATGGAAAATATAGATATTGGACAGCTTACTAAAATGAAGGTTGAATTATTAAGGCAAGGAAAACATGTATGGTCTTTTGGACAAGCTCTTTGATTTGGAATTGTTTTATTGTCCAGATATAAAAACATTTTGCTTTTTAATATTATTACTGGTATTTATAATAAATTCATTGTTTACGACTAGAGTTGAAATTTGATTTTTTCATTTGGTTGTAACATATGCACCCAGTAATGTAAATGATAGAAAAGAATGATTCTATCCTCTAAATCTTTTTGGTTTGTCCAACAATAACTGATGGAGGTTTGAATTGTCATCTCAGAAAAATCTAATAGGAAAATATCTAAACATGTAAAGACATTTTAAGAAATTGTAACATTTTGTAAATTAGTTACAGGCCACATTATGAGTCATACTTATATGTGAGGTAATTTGATTTAATTTTACAGTCCTAGAAAATGAAACTTGAGTTGGCCATTTTGCATTACACAGAGAATGAAGAAGAATATCATTAATACAGGAAAGGGACTTCAAAATTAAATGGATGTCTGTTACAGGCATGCTTATGGCAGAGTAACAGACTTAATAGAGTGATCATATTTAAATCATTACTTTCTATGCATCCTGGACTCAATAGTTTGAGGACTTATAAACTGAAATATAAGCAAGTATATTCATGGCTAGAAAGAAATATGCGAAAAGAAACAAGAATGATAAAGGGAAAATATGAAGATACTTTATTATCATGAAGTTTAGAAAACATATAACTCTGGAAAAAAAAGACCTCAGATGATTTGATTCAAGATACAATTTTCACAACTTTTATATTGGAAAAAATAAGTTGTTAAAGGTAAAAACAGAAGAAATTTTCCTCTTTCTTGTAAACTTTTACAGTATGAATTTTCTGTTATGAAAACACGACAAACAGATCAAGGGCCTATAGTTATTTGCCAAGAAGATATCATGTTTACAATGGAAATGTATATTATTAAAAATGGTGATGAGAATTAGATTAGTAGTATTGCAATGTTAAGAAAATGTCTTTAGTTGAGAAAGACTGTTTAGGCAAATCTAATAGCCTTGATGAACTTAATGGTTGTTTAAAACACATTTCTACAGAGTTGCCACTGGTTTGGAAGGAATACCCTAAGCTTTTTTATTATTCCATGAATAAAGAACAAATCATTATTTTACTGATTGTCATTAATGATTGTCTTCTTCATGATATTACCAGTAGAGCTATATTAGAAGGCGTAATGAAGTTTATATACAAAAAAGGTACTTGGGAGAATATTTCTAACAGGAGACCTACAACAATGACTAACATTGATTATAAACTGTTTTGTAGAATAGTCTGTAATAGCTTAGCAAAAAGTCTGTATAAAATATATAATCCAGGTTTTTATGGTATAAGCCTATTAAAGAAACCGTTCGTTTTTGAGAGAAGTGCTTTCATTTCCTAAAATGGAGCATTGCTATTAGCTTGTGACAATAAAGCATTCAGATCCATTGCTCACAATAGTCTGTGGCATATTCTGGAAAGTTATAATACCATTTTTTTTCTATTCTTTGAGTAGTTACATCAATTTATGAGAGGTCCTGGATTAAGACTTTAATAAATCATTGTTCAGGAAAACTAATTTAACTTCTTAATGGAGTAAAACAAGAACGTCTCTTGAATGGGTTATCATTTCATGTAGTCATGAACGCACTCATTGAAAAAGTATGAGTAATGGGTAGGTATGCAGTGTCTCAATGGGTTGTTATTTCATGTAGTTATGAATGCAGTTATTGAAGAAATATGCGTAATGTAAGTATGCAGTGTGTGAGTTTTTACCAGGATTCTCTGTTCCATTATATCGTTCTTATGCTGAAAAGCTATTATTAACAGGTATAATCAAATATATATATATATATATCTTTGTCTCCCAAAGTGGGAATAGAAAAATTGATAAATGCTACTTATACACTCACTGAATATGTTAATAAAGTATGTGATTGGAAAATATTTCTTGGAGACATAATTCAGTAAAGATCATTATGGATGGCAGAAATGTAAGGAGAGCAGTGTAAAGACCTGGAAATGGTAGTTTAAAATATGACAGGAAGGTGGTGTTCCATTACTTTTAATACCGTATTCACCATAGTGGGGCAAGGAAAGCTAAAATTTTTTTCTGGGGGGAAAAAAATCTCACACTTCTTTCTACCAGAAGGCAGCATTGTAATTTGGAAAAGATGTTACTAGCCCAACTGTAATATGGTCTCCACCTAATCACAGCAGTCACAGAAAAGAACATAACTTCCTTATTAGCTATTTCCAATACTACCTGCAGAATCATCTCCTTTTGTCCCCCTCGCTCATATAGGCCCATCTGCACTGCACTCCTCATCCATTTGATTACTTGCCTCCATATTGAGGAAATCGCTCAAGTCCTTCTGTAGAGAATTGAACTCCTTCTCAGAGTTCTAATCATAACTTAAAATGTTCTTGATAAACAAACCTTCTGTAAAAGTCTTTATTTACTTTTTAATTTATGTGACTTAATCTCGAAATACATTGCAGCTGAATCTGACATAAACAAATTCCTCCAGCTGTAAGTAAACAGTTATGTGACTATATACTTTTTTTATTTGCACTTGTTAATCATTATAGAGCACTGACTGATCCATATGGACCTTTTAGTCTCCACTTTGGGACAATTTGTGGTTAAATGACTAGTTCAGGGTCACACAGTAGGCATATGGAAATGGAGAGAATCAAACTCTAGACTATAGAAAACGGCTTGTTAACAGAAAATTGTCTAAGCTAACTGCTGCAGGACTTTGTAACTTGTTTGGTAATGCAAGCATTTTCATCATTTATATCTTCATCTGTCTATCTGTCTGTTATGTCTTTAAAATATATACAGTTTCAGTTTTACATTGTTTGTATTTTAGTCACTTAATTATTTGTATTGAATATTCTAGTATGTTTTCTCCTTGTAAGCTGTCATTCTAGTCTCAAAAATGTTAATTTTCATCACAGCAGTAGCCCATTAATAAACTAATAAATAAAGAAATATGAATTTAAATGAGTAAAGAAATAGTTAAGAAAATCTTATGATTGTCTTTTCAACTAGTCACAATTTTAAATTTGTAGATGGCCTTACATTTTGTAAAGGTAGGTTTGAGAGAGTTACTAACCATTTTTAAATCCCTTTTATAATGATAAATTAGACATCTTTTAGTGATATACAGGAACTTTTTTCCTTTTATTATAGAGTTTGTCAATGTGGTAGTTCTAGGCTTGCCCTTGTGCTGACTCTGGATTGATACAGATGCCTCCATAAGTCCACCCAAGAGGGAATAAAAGTCAGGGGAGTAGGCAGCAGCCTCAAAGATATGCTAGGGGGATATACCATTTCTGAATTTCAGGAAGACCAATAAATCATAATTAATTACTCATGGATTAAACCCTAAACACAGGGAAGTTATTAGGGGCCACATAGCAGACATAAATATAGAATATCACATCAAAAATAGCCAGATTTGACTAGGATGCAGGCGACAAGTGGTGTTAGGGCAATTAGTAGAAATATTTGTTATGATAAGATCAAGAAAATTAATACCTCCATTGGGTAAGGGGACAAATTTGGTCAAGTGTATTGGCATTTCAAAGTCAGGAAATTTCTGGTCATATTTGATATTGGTAGTAATAGTCTGGCAGTTAATTTGTGAATAGTTGACTTTGCTCATAAGAAAGGTGTATGTTTCAACTTTTATTTTTAATAGGTTAAAATAGTGCTCTGAAGTGGTCATAGATCGGGCACTATAATTTAGTTACAATGTGGTAATTAGTTTTATTGAGTGCAACTAGGACAATCAGTTTCAGAATTGTGGTATGCGAAATCTGATGAGGAATAATGGAGCTACAAATAAACAAAGATACTCCCACACAGTTATTGTTGGCTCTGAATGCATGATAGACATTGTTCCTTAGAATGCAGGGAATGCTGTTGCTACAACAGAACTAGGTTTCTGTAAGTAAACAGTGCTGATGTCTTCAACATTAAGCAATACTTCAAGCTCAGAAATGTTGATGTTTAGGCTTATGACAGTCATTAGTGCTACCTTGATATTACCAGATTGGTGTTTGCTATTTTGGGATGTTGGATGTCCATCAGGTGATCTCTGCCTAAAATTGAAACTATAAGGTTAGTAAATGATTAGCCAGTATGTGAAAATAAGTGGTGAAAGATGCAGGATATCCCTGACCAAGCAGATGGGTATATTAGCAATTTCATGTAGATGCACACTGGTTCTCTGTAGAATAGTAATAGTTTATCGTCCAATTATCGAAGCCAATTGTTTTCTCCTTGAATTTAGACATTATTCTTAGTGATGGTATAATGTTGGTTAATGACAAGTTCTTGCCACTAGATAGACATTGTGTTTATTTTTTTACCCTTTGTTGACTAGGCTAACACTAGGCTAGTGGTCTCTTTTCAGGAGAGACACAAGGTGATATTTATACAACTTGGAAAAATTTTGCCAAGGCATCAGGGAATTTCTCTAACTCTTTTTGATAGTTGCTGTGGGATCTTTGACATCTACCCTGAGCTACCACCAATTCAAGCAAAGTGTACTTTGCTTTAACATCACATCTGAAGGTTGACACATTCAGGACTGCAACATCTGTCTTATGCTGCACTGCAGTGTTAGCAATTGATCTGTGTGGTTTGGGAATAGCACCCACAGCCTTTTGCACCAAAGGTGAATGTGCTACCTACTGTGCCATTGACACTGACTGAACAGCATCATTCTTCATCTGCCCCAGGGTGACAGTCTGTGATTATTTACCTCCACATGAGCAAATGCAAGGTCATACTGTATCTAGGGTGTTGCAGAGACTAAGGATTTCAGTGACATCCCAAATTCTTTGACCAGAGAACAGCTATCTATCATGTGCCAACCTTGCAACTGTTGTGGCTGTTTTTCTTTTAGAGGAGTCACTAATGATATGCTACAGGCATATGGAACCTTACAGGTACAGGTTTCCAGCACAGCTACCTCCCAGTAACAGCAGTTGTGAGTGCAGATATGGCTCTGGTATTATTTGTTGTACTATGTGGTTGTTGAGGTAAGTTAGTCAGATAACTAGGAGGCCTAGGAGCCATAGGCAAGGATTCCATTACTACCTCGGTAAAAGTAGAAGTAATGCTTGGTGATATGTCAGTGTAGTGTTGTTACGGTGCTGTTTAGTGACAGTGGTTGGAATGGAGAGATTAGCCTGCAGTTCAGATAAATTATACCTGACAAGTTGAACAAGCAAGTATTAGAAAAAAGTGGGTTTTCAGTAAACGTAAGACAGCCTTCACTGCCTCAGAAAACTGACTACAGGTGGGTTGTCTAAGGATGAAGCTAATGCAGACTGGGATTCCATGGCTAATAGGATCAGCAAAGTATAGATCTGATATCAGTGAAAAATAGTGTAAGTTGAGGACTTGCAATGTGTAACCAGATTACAATAATAAGGGTGATCAATTTTGAGAGAGATTTTGTCACTGAATAACTGCTTACATCTGTAGTAAACAGCAGATATAGGCTTGCACCACGGGTGTCTTCCAGTAACAGCAGGTATGAGTACAGTGTTGTGGGCCTATGGAATACAGTGGAAAGATAAATAATTAGTTTAACAGCAGTACCCCCCCAAAAAAAAAAATACTTTCACACTTACTAACAAGAGCAAATGAAAGACGAACGGTAGGCAATTTTTGACCAAGTTACCATATGGGGTGAACAGCTCGACAGCTGTTAGATTTATGAACAAAATAGGAAGACTGTATTCTGTGACAGAAGCTGTTTCTTCTGAAAATCTTGGAATGCTGTTTCTGTCATTTTTTTCTTTCATAATCTTGGCATGGTTTCTTTCCCTTGATATACAAATGCCGGTCTCTAGTTCTTTTCTCTGTTCAAAGGAAATCAAAGTCCTGTGACTCACTAAGAGAGACAGTGCTCTAAAGGTAAATGCCAGACTCAAATAAGAAAAAAAATATGAGAAAACTAGACCAAGAATGTACCTTTTCCACATAGTACCCATTTTAAAAATGGTTAAAGCTGGAGTTTATGCCCTTTTAGTATTTCAAGCATTTGTATTCAAATATATGGCTCTCTGGCTTCTTGTTAATTAAAGTTTTATAATGAACCCATTTAAATATGTAATTGGGATTTAAAAGAAGCATTCTGGGATTATGTTTTTTTCTAAGTTAAAATAAATAACATGTTTGGCATTTAAGAGTATTTGGAATTGCCTTATCCATTTTCGATTGTTTACATTTCGTGAACCCTGGGGTTCACCACTAGTGGCAGGTGTTTTGAAGGAGAGAGCTATCCAGTATTATTTCCTGGGCTCTGTTTGTGAATCCATTTGCTATCCATTGAGTTCCATAGAGATTTACATTTAGCTTGGAGAATGTATCTGTGATACCCGAGTTTTCTTTTGGGGGGGTGTGAATCCTTTTGCAAAGTCTACCTATGTGATATGTACTGTTGTGCCCTCAGCCATTTCTACATTAACTTTTTTTAAAGAAGTTAATCAGGTTAAGCAGGCAGGGTCTGCTCTTGAAGAACCCAAACTGCATTTGGTCAAGAGATTTTAGGTTACATGTATCCTTATTTATTAATTTCACAATATTTTCCATAGACTCATGATGAAGCTGGTCAGGCTTACGGCTAAAATTAACCAGGTGCTTTGAATCCCCTCTTTTATGGACAGGAATAACTGATGCTTTCCTCCATTCATCTACCATGAAGCCTGTTTTGAGGTTACTTTTTGTCCACTGATAAAGATGCTGGACGATATGAGTACAGAGATATGGAATAAACAAAGTTTACTTATGAATAGTACATGCTGCTCTATGGTTTGATTTGTTGCTTAAAGTTTTAAAGTTAACATTGTGTATGTTTAATAACAGTGCTTTAATTATAGTGTTAAAAGTGTCCTGATTTTCATTTAGTTTTGCTGTATCTGTATATCTATTATGCAAATGGAGTGAGTTCAGTAAGTGTTCATATGTTTGTGGTTTTAGCTGCAAGTGGTAAAATAGCAGCCTGTTGTAGAAGGAGTGATGTGTTTTATTTTAATGTTTTAATGTAAAACTACTAAGTCATTATAATTTTGGTTGAGACATTCCTACTTTGTGATATATATATATATATATATATATATATATGTATATATATATATATATATATATATATATATATATATATATATAGATATATAGATATAGATATATATTATGTATGTATTCCAAATACACGTTTACAGTGATTTATATAGATATATATAGATATATATATATATATATATAGATATATATTATGTATGTATTCCAAATACATGTTTACAGTGATTTCAGGTGTTATGCAGGTATAAATAAGGTAAGGAAGGCCTGGGCTTTTGAGGATAGGGGGTTGGAACAGGAGGTGAGCAAAGCATGTGGATGGGGGGAGCAAAACATGTAGGTTTTACTCTGAGTGATGGCCAATGTGCCTAGCTGAAGTGGAGCAGGCTGCAACACAGTGACATACTGTAATTAAAAAAAGAAAAAAAAAACATCACTAATGCCTGTAATCTGTGCATAAGCTGTGGTCCACTGTTCTTTGTAGCATGAGAATCTGGCTAACATAACGACTAGGTGTGCAAATTCTTATATCAATAACAGTCAGAGGAGAAAAATCTGGGAAATACACAACGTAAAATGCAAGAATTCTTCTGAAGCCTATAGAAGGTATCAAATTCTGCCTAGAATTATGGGTGCATATTCAGAGTTTGGTCCTCCATTTGTGCATTTTATGGACTGGATCATCAGTGCCTCTGTTATCTGAGGACAGAGTGTAAAAGTGGCCAACACCTGTTTGGAAAACTGTAAGAAGACAAGTATTGCATAAAGAATGCATCATATGTGACTTTATAAACAGTATACTAATAAGGCAGGCATATGTAAATTAATAGAGCATATCACAAATGAATAAATATGACAGGGAGGTACAAAATGAATCAAACCACTTATTTATTTTTGATTATAAATCTAATCAAACACAGCTTGCAGGTGCAACTGGAACTGTACAGTTCTTGACTGTTACTATAACATGGTTTTAAGTGACTTACATTCCATATTTTTGTTGTGAAATTTCATGAGGTAAGATCATTGCAGTTTTACAAAGAAGGATTGTAATAATATTTTGGCAAGTCACTCATTTACAGCAGTGTACAATATTATATCAGTTATTTCTAAAAATTACATGTGGCATTTCCTGCCATTAATAATTTGCAACATTATAACAACTGTTAAATGAAAACAAACCAGTTTTAAGGCAAATACTGAGTAATCGCACCAGATAAACATCTGAATATCCAGACTTTATTTAGCAGGTTCATGGGAAACTGGTGCAGATATATGACTTGGCTTACAGAATGTAACTAAACACAATTAACTAAGCAATTACACATGCATCCTCTGGGAAAACAACAGACAGAATAAATGTGTGAGATTATTGCGCTTAGTGTTGCTCTCTGTAGCTTCCTACTTTGGAGAAAATTTATTTTTGTCTCTGTGCATTTTGTAATCACAGTAACAATGCCCCACTGTGCTCTGTGTAGAAACAGAAAATAAATTAATTGGTTTCAGGTTATCTTTTTAGTTCTGATAAATGAATCCAACACTGTCCTTGAAATATTTTGAAAGACTGCACAGTGTATTTTTTGAAATAAGTATTACTAAACATTTATAAAACTAAAGCTAAATAATGAATATCATTTTTCAAATCTGTGCTGTTCCTTCTCCTGCTACATAGTAAATGACAGTTTTAATAGTAACACTGGTATGTTTATTATGACTTTATTTTATGTGTTCAGAATATTAAATCATACCAAGTGTGCTATATAGGCTAGGACAGAGTGCTGTAGCTGCTAACCATGTCAGAAATAAATATTTGTTACCAAAAAGTAAAATGTTTGCCTGCTTGTGTTTAAAAGTATTTCCAGATTATCCCTTTCTTTAATCTTATTAGGGAACATATTCCAAAACGTATGCAGGTATTTCCTTGAACCTTCTCGTTAGGCATTCATGCAAATAAATACTGACAGTGGCTTCATACATATTAATAGGTTTCCACTTTGTCCCACCACATGATTTTATACAGTTCAAAGTGGATAACGTCAGCTTCCATAATATATGAGTGTAGTTCAACCCACCCTTGGTTCTTATTTATTTATTTGTTTTTGTTGGGTGAGTAATCTTTAAATATGTTCTGTTCCATTTTTCTATTTTTCCTAATTAGCAGAGCATATCAAATGGTCATACTCATTTCTGGTTCTAAATAAAGTGCAGTAATGAACAAGTTACTACTTTGTGTTATCTAGATCATAAGTACCTTAATGTAAACATAATGGTAGAAAACTTTCTGATAGAGTGTCCATGTGGTCATACAAGCAGTATTATGTATCCACAGCAATTACTACATCTGTTTAATTCCTGTCCATTATGGTGGCTGCTATGTAGTTCTTGGATGAGCAAACCTGTGAGAAAAGAATGTGCATTCATTTAATTTTACATGTATATGTTGCAAAGATCAACGCACTGTATTCAGTGAAATTACTTGGTAAACAAACAGGACCCTAAAGTGGAACTCTATGGGACTTTGTTGCTTTCATAATACCCTTCAGCCTTTTGCTCCTCAATTTTTACACAACATTCTCTCTTCCTGAGAGCATACACTCTGTCCCAACTGTTCACTAAGTCCAGATTTTGTAATTTAAGAAAGACTGTATGGCTAACAATGTCAGAAGCATTTGAGAATCCCATGCATGCAATGCAGTGTCACCTACAAATTCTTATTAGCTTTTCTTACAATATTGTAGAAGTACAAGTTTGCAGTACTGATGAATTGACACACAGAATATGCATGGAACAGAATATTGCATAACTCTAACCTGAGTAATTCTAATTGCACACTATCTACAGCAGACTTTTCTGTCAGCTAATATTTGTTTGCAGACTGATTGGCCTGTACTTCCTTACTTCACCCT
This sequence comes from Protopterus annectens, assembly GCF_019279795.1. Taxonomy (NCBI): domain Eukaryota; kingdom Metazoa; phylum Chordata; order Ceratodontiformes; family Protopteridae; genus Protopterus; species Protopterus annectens. The sequence goes on along the minus strand of NC_056744.1, from coordinate 676,514,907 downwards.
TATCATACCTGTTTTCTATGTAAGTAAGTTATGTAATAGACTCAGTCCCTTCAAATGAGCTGTCAAATACCAGACATAATGGTCCAGTAATGGCCTTTAGTACTTCTTCCTTTTAAAACTGTAGTTATCATATCATGCTTTAACTCAAGTTCTCTGAGAGATGCATTGTTCCTATTCTACTTCTGTTTTGTAATTTGCTTCACTTGAAAACTGCTATGGCTGCAGTACACTGGTGAAAAATCCATTTTCTCATTTACTGACACTATCCATCTTTTGTTTTGCAAAGTAGTTTGATCACATTCAACCATCTTATTTTAGTGTATTTAAAGAACAATCTTTTGTTACTTGTGATCTTCTAAACCATGTTTGAGTTTTGCAGTATCAAAGACTGCTTGTATTTTTCATAATTGCTCTGCAAATTGTTTTTTTTTTTTTGGGGGGGGGGGTTGACATTTTTTTTTTTTTAATTTCTGTGCTTTGTCAAGTAAATTCTAGTAATTTTATTTCTTTTTCATAGGATCATAGGAACTTACTAGTCTATTGGTCCTGAGGCCCTTACAAGCCTAGGAAAAATTTAGCCCATGTTCCGACAAGTCAGCACCCAATGTTCCTGTCCAGCAAGGACACAGGTAGAATCCCAGGGGTGTATTTTCTGTTCATAAACCAAACAAAGCACTCCCTGTAAGTACGGCAACTGCACGGCCCCAAAATAGAAAAATCCAAATGGTAAAACAAGAGGCCAGAAGACTGGGGCTAATAAATGCTTTATTATAACAAAAATAAAAATAAAAAGAGCAACAACACAACAGACCAGTTTTGGCTACTTGAACTGACTAGCCTTCATCAGTGTCAGTAAAAATACCATAAATTCATTGCTCTATTTTATACTCAACCTACCACCAAGGTTGAAGCCCATTGGTTCATCACAAATTCTCATTGACACCTGGTGGGAATAAACCATCAAACTTAATAATCTACTTCTTTTCTTTTGCGTTTAGTATTGAGTGCCATCCAGCTTTATTGGTTCTAATCCCCGCAATCCTATCTAGAACAATAAACCTGAAATTTGCATTCCTGTGTGTTAATGAATATTTATAAAGGGCATTATTAGGTCTCTTGGTCCTAATGTCACTGCAGTGTTCAGATATGCGTAAACGTAAAGGTCTGGAAGTTTTCTCTACATAAAAGGCTGAGCAAGTGCATGTGGCGAGATATATTACCCAGTCGGTACCACAACTGGCATAGAAACTAATGTCATAAATAATTCCAATGTTTTTGCTAGTGAATTGTTTAGATTGTATAACCCTCTGACAATGAGTACAATGTCCACAACGGACACAACCCACAAGTAAGTCACCAACCAGAGTACTTTGTGTGGAATCCTGAGTGTTCCGGGGACTATGTTTGAAATGACTAAAATATGGGTCCAAAGTACTTCCTCTCCAAAAGGAAAAAAGACATCTGTCCTGTAAAAACTCTGAAGGCCTACTGTCTGCTAAAAGAATGTTCCAATGTCTTTGGACACTGTCCAATAACATATTGGTGTTTCTTCCATAAGTGGTTACCAATCGGATCACTGATTCATTCCCGTTTTTTGTCTTTATACCTTAAAAGATCCCTCCTATCAAATTTCGATGTCCAGTTCCTAGCATTGAGGATGTTACCCATTTGGTAACCTCTGTTTTTAAATGTAGTAGTTCATAGGTTCATAGGATGGTTCTCGGCTATCGGTCCTAGGGCCTATACAAGCCTAGCCATAACAATTCCCTGGCTATTTCTTCCCACAATATTTAATTCCTTGCACCATTGTCTAGCAGGATGACTGATGTGATCCCTGAGGTGAATTTCCTATCTCCCAGCCAATCATCAATGTTCCTTTTGAAGAAGGCCAAAGAGGCACTCTGCTTGACATGTATGGGCAGTCTAGTCCAGAATCTGGGGAGTCTCTGAGTCAGGAACCTGTCCATCCAGCATGTTTTGTTCATTGTGATGACAAGGTTTAGATCCCTGGAGCATGTGGCTCTGAGGGATTGGGATTTCTTTAAGTGTAGCATGTCCAACAGCTCTGGGTATGACATGGCCTTGTATGTTAAGCAGAAATCACCTCTGAGTAGATGATATGCGACAGAGTATAGCTGGAGTTTTTTTAGACGGTCAGCATAGGGCATCTGCTTTAGGCCGGTGATTCTTTTAGTGAGGTATTTCTGAGTCCTTTCCAGTTGTTGCAGATGTTTTGAGAGTTACATACCAAACAGGGCATTGTATTCTATAATGGGTCTAATGAGGGATGAGTACAGTGGTACAATGACCTTCTTTTTTCTGGATGAAAAGCTCTTAGTGATGAGGTGTGCCACATAGAAGGATTTACTGACTGTTGTGGTGATGTGGTTATTGAAGGTGAGATCACTGCCCCCCTGTGTCCCTAAGTCTCTTATCACACTTTCGATGTTTAGTGTACTGCCGTCTATGTGGTAATTCATGGGTACATGTTTTTTCCCAAAGGGGATAACTATACATTTCTTGGCATTGAGCTTGAGCCCATGGCTCTGGCACCAAGCATCTGTTTCTGTAAGGCTCTTTTGTAGAATATCCATATCATTTGGGGATTCAGTAATGGCTCCCAGTTTGCAGTCATCTGCAAACTTTGTTAGCCAGAGTCCCTTAGTGTTGGCCTGTACTTCAGAGAAGTAGATGCCAAACAAGAGCGGTCCCAGGACTGAACCCTGAGGTACTCTACTTGTCACTTGTCTGGACCTGGATTTGGAGTTGGCTACTTTTACAAGTGTGAGTTCTGTCAGTAAGCCAGTCGGCAACCCATCGAGTGACATAGGGATTAATGCCCACCTTAGTAAGTTTATCTATGATTCCAGAGTGGGGGATGGTGTTGAAGGCCTTGGCAAGGTCCGGATAGGCTATGTGGACTGCCTTATCCTCGTCCACGGCTCTGGAGACTTATTCAAAGAAGTTCAGGTTCAGGAGACAAGATCAGCCCTTCACAAACCCAAACTGGGTGGGGTCTAGTGTTTGACAGTTACCAATGTCTTTGTTTATAAGTTCCATGATAATACATTCCATGGGCTTGCAGATCAGGCTTGTCAGACTGATAGGGTGGTAGTTCCTGGGATCCAGTGTGGATCCCCCCTTGTGGAGTGTGATAACTGTAGCTGTGCTCCACTCAGTGGGTATGAAGCCTGAGGTGAGGCTATGATTAAACATGACACTTACGTTAAATCCTCCTTAAATTGTTCATAAGTGGCCGGGTGTGAGCAAATGAGCTTCATTCGAAGAAATTGGGATTTGGGAATGTTCCTAAATATATGTGGTGGATGGAAACTGGAACCATGGAGAAGGGAGTTATATTGTGGGTATTTACGATAAACCTCTGTCTCTATGGTATGATTGGGATTTCTAGTGACTAGAACATCCAAACAAGTAATACTCTGGACATCATAGTTAACTGTAACCTGTATACCCCATTTGTTGCCATTAAGGTACTCCACAAACTCCAAAAGATATTCTATATCAGATCTCCATACCAACCAACAGTTGTCAAGATAACACCACCAGATGTCAATTTCCTCTAAATAGATGCTATGTGTGTTGTCATAAATAAGATGTTCCTCAAGATAGGCCATAAAAAGGTCAGCATAAATGGGTGCAAAGGACAAACCCCATAGCTGTGCCCTGAACCTGCCAATAACATTTATTTTGATAACATAACATATTTTTGTCAAAACATGTTCCACAAGGCAAATCAAAAAGGTGTTAAAGCCTGGTAGATATAGTTCTGACTTGTATAACCAATATTCAAGTGTTTGTAGCCCAGCCCATTGGGGGATATTGGTATACAACACAGAGACATCTAAGGTATATTACACCCAGCCCGGCTCCAATTGCATCTCTGAGATGATTTTCAGAAATTCCGTGGTGTCCTGAATCCTAGACCGAACCCATTTTTATAAAGGTTGTAAATGTTTTGTCAGGAATTGTGAAAGAGGTTACATAATGGAACCCTTCCCTGAGACAATGAGCCTACATGGTGGATGATAAAGATCTTTATGTATTTTTGGAAGAAAATAGATATATTGACTCTTGGGATCGAACACAGTTAAATGGTATAAGAGTGTATCAGATATAATGCCCTCCTCCTTAGCAGGCAAAATAAATTAATCAATATGCTTCTTAAAGTAAAAAGTGGGGTCTAAAGGCATGTGGATATAATAACGCCCATCATTCAATTGCCTGTCTGCTTCAGCATTATATTGTGTCCAGTCCATAACAACCACCGCCCTGCCCTTGTCTGCAGGTAGAATGACAAGATTCTTGTTGTTTTCCAATTTCTGTATGGCCTGTCGTTCGATCTTTGAGAGATTATTAGGCTTAATCTTGAATTCCCTGGAATGAAAATGCAGATCTTTGAGAATGCTGGTTTGGAAGATTTGAACATTGTGATGCATAGGAGGTGTGAAATTGGACTTGTGAGACTTAAAAACATCCTCTTGTGCAGAATTGGTATTTGATTGAAAATGTAATTTTAGATTTAACAGTCGACAAAAGGATATAACATCCTGTGCAAGAGAGTCCTCCAAAACAAAAAAGCCAGGTATACAGTTTAATAATTGAATATGAGTTTATGACAGGGGTTTTGAGGAGATATTTTCTGTTCCCCATCCAGTTATCCAGGTTGCCACTTAAGAAGGGTTAATGAGGCACTCTGCTTGATGTGGAGAAGGAGTCTATTCCATAGAATGGGGAGTCTCTGGGACACAAATCTGTCCCACAAATAAGTCCTATTGATGTCACAGACCAGATTCAGGTCATGCGTGTGGGTTACTTGAATGAAGCTTGACTGGTGGGTATGCAGCGGTCCCATCAAAGCGGGGTATGAGATTGCTTTGTATGCCTGACAGAGGTCACCTCTGAGGAGCATGTATGAGACTGCGTAGAGGGACAGGGCTTTTAGCCTATTTGTGTAGGGTAGATGCTTGAGGCCCTGAATTCTCCTGGTGAGGAGTGTTCTCTCCAGCTGCTGCATGTGCTTTGTGAGGTACAGGCTGAACAGGCATTGCACTCAATAATGAGTCTTATGACCTCCTTGTCTCTTGATGAGATACCCTTCCTAATGACATGGGCCATGTGGAAAGCTTTCCGTACAACAGCAGCAAAATGGTCATCAAATATCAGTTTGCTATCAGCCTGGGTGCCCAGGTCCCTCACGGCTGACTGCATGCTTAGGGCCTTGTTATCAATGTGATCATTTGCAGGGACATCACTCTCCCCAAAGGGGATGATGATACCTTTTTTTGGCATTCAGTTTGTGGCAATGTTTCTGGCACCAGTCATTTGTTTGGGTGAGAGTCTCTTGGAAGATGTCCACGTAACCAGGAGAATTGATGACAGGTCCCAGCATGCAGTCATGCCTTGTTATGACATCATCATCACAGCACAAGCAGAGTGTTTAACTAAGCATTAGAAACACAGGGCTGTTATACCCATCTGATGTCCATTATCATTAGGGTCACTACAAAAATATCCCAAACAACAAACTAAAACAATAAATAAGAATGTCACTGAAAAAACAATCACTAAAAACAAAATGAAAACTCCAGCAAAGCTATAACTTCCACTGAGTGACCTCCCAAACCTCTTGTACCAGAGACATATGGGATATATGCAAATGATCCTTATGAGCATCAGATATTTCAGCTAATTGGCGATTCTGAACTCCCATGATTGCTTAGTCAAACACTCTGCTTGTGCTGTGCTGATGAGGTCATAACAAGGCCGAAATATGCATATCCACAGCTAGTGGGGTTTGGCTTTTTTGACCTGAAATTGTCCATTAAAACAATTAAACAAATTATGGGCATACTTCAGGTGCAGCTAACATTGGGAAAGACAGCGATTCAGGTTGTAGCCTGCTATAGGTCCACAGCCATGTCCCAGGATTCACACTCCACGTTCCTAAGCACTCTGGAGAATATTAGGGACCAACCTAACACTCTCATACTGGGTGATTTCAACTACCCCTCCATTAACTGGGAAAACTACTCATGTACCAATACACTTGCCCAACACTTTCTGGAATTCATTAACTCCAATGCCCTGGACCAGTTCATTCTTACCCTCACTAGAGGTAACAACATCCTTGACCTGGTCATTACTAACATGGGCAACTGTTGCTCTACACCAATAGTCAAGTTCTCCCTGGTTAGATCCGACCACAAACTAATCACCTTGGAAATCCACTGCTCCCCCCACAAAGGTAACCACCATGAAAAACTTCTCCAAAGCTAACTTTGGGCTTCTAAAAACAAAGGTGGCTAACTTCACGACACCCATGCAAATGGAGAATAGTTGCATGACTGCCAAATCATACACCACTGCACTGTATGAGCATGTTCACAAATGCATGGATCTCGCCATACCCAGTAGTACCAAGATGCTCTCTTCAAAAAAAGGAAGCTAATCTGGTGGTCCCCTGCCATAAACAAACTTTACAACAGAAGGAGGAAACTGATGCGGAATAAGGTGAAGTCCCAAGACTGGAAAAACTCCATTATCAGCCTCAACAAAAGGTTGAGATCCCTCATCAAATCTCCTAAAGCTAGCTATAAAAACAGAATTGTAGCAGATAGTAAAGACAACCACAAGGCCTTCTATAATTATGTAAAGAATCTCCACGGCAGTACTCAGATTTGCTTTGAGCTAATGCGCAATGGTACCTTCTACACCGAGCCAACAGATATTGCCAATATACTGTCTGACAGATTCATTGCCAACTTTACTTCTCTCCCCCCCCCAAAGGGCCAATCACAATACCAGTAGATTGCCAGGCACCCAGTATTACTGCTTCACAGGTTATAACAGTACTGTCTACAGCCAAGAATACAGCTTCTATGGGATCTGACAATAATCCCAGCTGCGTTCTACATGAACTGCAGAGTGAACTGGCACCTCAACTGTGTGCTCTATTCAATCACAGCCTCACCTCTGGCTTTGTCCCTACTCAATGGTGCACTGCTGCAGTCATCCCTCTCCACAAGGGAGGAGCAACTACAGACCATGGTAACTATCTTCCCATTAGCCTGATGAGTCTGATATGCAAAGCTATGGAATGGATCATCATGGACCTAATAAACAAAAATATAGGAAATCTCCAAACTCTGGATCCTGTAGAGTTTGGTTTTGTTTAGTGTAGGTCATGGCTGCTCAACTTGGTCGACGACTTTGAGTCAGTCACCAGAGCTGTGGATGAAAGCAAGGTGGTTCATACAGCCTACCTTAATCTGGCCAAGGCCTTTGATACCATTCCCCACTCAGGAATCATAGAAAAACTCACTAAGCTAGGCATCAACCTCTATATGACTAGGTGGGTTGCAAACTGGCTCACAGATAGAACCCACAGTGTGAAATTAACTGATTCTAAGTCAGACTGTCGACCAGTCACAAGTGTAGTCCCACAGGGTTCGGTCCTGCGCCCTCTCCTGTTTGGTATCTACTTTGAAGTCCAGGCCAACACGAAGAAACTTGGGCTGTGAATGTTCACAGACTATTGTAAATTGGGAGCTATTATTAACTCCCCAAGTGATGCTGACATCCTACAGAAAGGCCTCAATGAGACCAACGACTGGTGTCAGAACCATGGCATAAGCTCAGTGCCAAAAAATGTGTTATCATCTTCCTTGAAAAAACCCAGTTCACTTGAATTACCACATCAGTGGTAGTCCACTGAACACAGAAGGTGTTATAAGAGATTTAGGAACACAGGTTGACAGCAACCTCTCTTTTGACCTCCACATTGCCACTGTGGTCAGAAATTACTTCTATGTGGCACATCTCATTACTAAGGGTTTTGCATCCAGGAAGAAATAGGTCATCGTCTCCCTCTACTCTTCTCTCATTAGGCCAATTATTGAGTACAATGCCACATTTGGCATATACTTCACTAAACACCTGCAACAACTGGAGAGGCTGCAAAAGTACCTCACAAAGAGGATCCAAGTCATTAAACACTTGTCCTATATGGACAGACTCAAAAAACTCCAACTATTGTCTGTCTCATATTGTATACTTAGAGGTGATCTCTGCTTGACTTACAAAGCCATGTCTTACCCAGCTCTGTTAGAAATGCTACATCCAAAGAAATCCCAATCCTTCCACACCACACGCTCCAGAGACCTCAACCTCATTACCACAATCAACAGAACATGCTGGAGGGACAGGTTCATAACCCAGAGACTACCCATGTTATGGAATAGACTTCCCATACATGTCGAGCAGAGCACCTCATTGGCCCTCTTCATGAGAAATCATGATGAGTGGATGGGAAATAGAAATTTCATCCCAGAGATCACTCCAGTGGCTCTACTTGACAGAGGCACTAAGAACTAAGGTCGGGTGGCACAATGCCAGGGTAATCGTATAGGCTAGGCTTGTAAAGGCTCCAGGGCAATTAGCCTAGTACACAACTATGAACCTATATAACATTAATTAAATTTAACTATGTATGCACCATGATCAAGAAAATAAGATCAGGCTCATGACCTGCACATGTCTCTTCTACAAAGCAGATACAAGACATCAGAAATAACTAAAGATTGAGGATTACAGTGATATGGCTGATTGCATTAGACTCGAGGAAGTGAATATAGACAGCTTCCATATGCACTAGTATTGTCTGTAGGTAGGAACAACATAGAGTAGATAGAGATGGTCTGAAAAGAATTGTATGGTTGTTGAGTGTGTTTTGGTTTGGAATTCAGCATACATGGAGTAGAGAGAGGCAACTGGAGGCAGAAGGAAGAGGAGTTTGCAGTATTGATGTACCTGGTGTAGGTGGAAAGGAAGTGGAAATGAGCTATAGGGATGGAAAGGTGAGGGTGAGAAGCAAATAAGGCTTGAATAGTGGCTATGAAAGTTATAAAGGGGGCATAAGTAGAAGCACAGCTAAGGAGTCAGGAAAAAGATAGTGTGTGTTACCAAATTCATAAAGTAATAAGAATAAGTTTCTCGGATAAAGGGGAGTCAGAAAAACTAAAGATGCAAGGCATGGAAGAGATTCAGAGGGAGGAATTGGGGTATGTATGGTAGAATGAAATCTAGTTGACAAGAGTACTAGTCAATCAAGCAATGCATTTAAGTGGTTAAAACAAATGGGTTATAGAGTATCTCCATAAGGCCCACCACATCTAGAGCAGAGAACACAGAGCAAGTGATGGCCTATATAGAGAAAACAGGAAGCTAGTGTCAAACTATATAGAGTATAAGAAAAAATGGCAGGCTACAGACAGTCAGGAGTAAGGAGTGTCGATAGGATAAGTCATGTTAATAACTGTTAGATCAGAGGAATTAATTCATTTTTGCATAAGACACAAAAAGAGTTGAGGGGGACTAAGAAGAAAGTAAATCTACTTTAGGTTCTTTCACACCAGAGGAGGGGGATAGAGAGGGACGCCTTTTGATTTAGACTTAGAGATGATCTTTAACACCAGTTACCTTACTGACAGATCAGTGCTAGTTGACTACATTAGATGGATTAAGAACTAGTAAATGTTTGACAGATGTCTGCATTATAAAAACAAAGGATTGGATAATTATTTAGTAAATGTATTATATTACCTTTATCACCTGTTAGTTCATTCATATTTTGCTTGTATTTTATGAAGAAATTGTATCATCTCCAATGACTGAATGTGGTCTGAAGATTTCTTGTATTATATTACTTCCAAACCAAATTGTAGAAAAAGCATCTCACCGTCCATGGACAAGTAGAAGTAAAGAGTCATGAGCATTTAGAAACCATGTAGCTGAAACAGAGGTATATCCATAAGGAGTCATTTGCATAGATCTCATAGGCCTCCAGTACAAGATGCTTAAGGTTTTACACAGTGAAGACACCAGCTTTGCTGTGTCAGTCTCATTTTTTTTTAAATAAAAGGCAAATCTTTGTCACATTTTTTTTATCTTTTGAGTTGGAAGTTATGTGGCATATTTTGCATTTATGTTAATGGTATGGTCATCAGGCTTGTATTATCTAAGACTTTGGAGAGGTGTGGAACTGTGATTAACTAGCTTTTCAAAAAAAAAGGTGGAATTATTTCCATTCTCCCTAAATATTAAAGTGGGCTTACAGTGACCTGTGTAGTGATGCTGCTTTGTGTTCTTCTGCTTTCTTGTATCTGACTGCATTTTTAGTGTGCTCGGGGACCTTAGTTATTCTGCATTCTATTTTCACAAGTAGAATTAATTGTAAAAGCTATCTGTTTCTAATTTTAACCCTGCTGGTCCAAAGTCTTGCAGTTTAATTCACAGTTGTGGCAGAACTGCATATCCCTACGATCAGAATTGTACCTTTAAAATCTTTCATTACTGCATTTTTTCCATAAGCAGTGTTACTGGTAAATTCCTGCATAGACTGGTGCCTTAAACTCTAGTAGAAGTTTGTTATAAATTTTATTCTACTGATAATTTACCTGCTTGGACTCTGTGTCTGCTCCATCCCTCACTAACACCTTAAGCTAAAGTTTCTCAAAGAGCTTCACAATTGCCTTTATTTGATTGCCAGCCTCTGTAGCTAGCCTACTTGTTCCTTTAAAAGTTTCCCAACTGTCTCACTCTTCTGTTGTTGTTGTTTTATAAGGTGTGTCTCTGCCCACCACCCCTTATGATTATCTGACTGCCAAATTCCCGTCCTCCTGGCTTTCACTGCCATTGGCTGTTATATAAGCTATTTATGTACTCATCCCATCAGTTGTTTTCCACAGACCTATAATTCTGAGTGCCCACCAAGCAAACCAGTGTTGTTCTTGAGTAAACCTCCTTTACTGCATATTGTCTTCTGTCCATTTGCCTGCAGCTCAGCAAATCTTGTCGTCAACGTCTGCATTCCAGAAGTGTTTTGCTTGTATCCAGTGCCATCCAGAGTTAAGTACTTTGATTGCTAAATCACATTTAAGCTATTTTCAGTGATCATTTTTTCCCCTGCTTTTATGTGTGCATTTCACTGATTTTTTTGTAAAAAGCACAAAACAAAATAAAAAATATATACTCTTCCTTTCATGGTTATTATCTTGGAATTACCTTCAGCAAGAGATTTTCAGCTAGTTGTTTAAGTGGTCTGTGTTGGTATTTGGGTGTCTTCTTTTGTGCTTTTTTATTAAGAGGACTGGGTTTATTTTATCCTGTGAAGGAAGTGTTTGGCTGGTCTATCTGAGTTAGGAAATACAAAAAAGGACAGACGACTCATTATTTAGCTTTCTGGGTTTTTTTTCTGTGCTGCTATAAATTTGGCTTGTTTTGTGTGGATTAACAGTGCCCTGTGCATGAATGGGCATTCCTTCATTGAAGGTTGTGCGTTAGGCCCGGCAAGCTAGCACGTAAAAATCTACTGCCAATCATTAGTGGACCGGATTGGCGACCCCTAACCGGGAAAAGCCAAAAGACACAAACAAACAAACAGTGCCCTGTACACTAACAAACACCTAGAGAGCAAAATGTATTTGTTGAAAGATTCATAAAACTGTAACCTGTAAAGTAGCAATATAGTGCAAATGCCTTGTGCATCAGCAAGCTGGCCATACCTATTTAGTAAAATGCAGTATTATGTTCACATTAAAGTTAACAGAATTTAGTAGTGTTCAGCGTAATCTGCCCCTACTGTTATTAGTCTGTACAAACAGAGCACCATTAATTGTCTTCTAACAGCAATACACCACCCCCCTTGTACCTCACAAATCAAAGTACTGAGCATTAGGGATATGTAGCCAGATTCGTGATATGGGCATCTTGAGAAGAAGCAGGAATTGTCTGATGTTTACAAACAGCCAATTAATCCTGAAAAATCAGACACAGTATTTGACAGGTTTAACAACCCTGTGACACTGGAGGCTAAACTCTCACATATAGCTCCACATCAGGTTGTTGAAGCCACACACAGCAGTATCTACTTCACATAGTACACAACACACACATAGACTGACATATGGTGAGGCACTTAAAAGCAGTCTTCCCAAGCAACAAAGATCGCTTAGACCACCCGCCGTGAAGGTTATGCCTCAATAAGCCTAAAGGCACTCAGAAAAAAAAACAACACCTAACACTATATATATATATATATATATATATATATATATATATATATATATAGTCACTCTCAGTGGAGCCCCAAACCCTAAGCCCCTTAGGCAAACAAGCACACTTCCCATGACTCTCATCATAGGGGATTCATTGTAAGATATACAGTTGACCCTGTAGCCAGGCTGAATAAGGAGAATTAATGGTTATTTGTTTATCTGGAGCCAAGATCCACCAAGTCACGCATGCACACAAGTCATTATAAGACAGATAACTGTAAGATTCCATCATACTCCATGTAGGTATGAATGACCTGAGATGTACCTCACTGGATATCATGAAGAGATGCATTATGGACCTTTGTCACCAATGGTCTGCACCTTTCCCCTCTAGGCTTTTAAATACTTACCATGGCTTTGACCACTCCCATAGTGCCTTTTTTAGGCAATGCCAAGATGACAAACCTACCAGTGCAACAAACTCAAATCAATGGAACCTCAATGTGTTGCTGCTCAATACCAGGATCCTAAACAAAAAAAAAAAAAAAAACTCCACTCCCTCCCTCCCTCCGTCATCAATACAGATATCAATAGAGTAACTGTGACATAGCTTAAAGTGACAGAGAGTACCCTGGCAGTGCAAGGTTTCAATGCATTCCATACTTTTTGACCAGCAACTGCACAGTCATGGACTAAAGATGGAGGTGTTTCAATGGCTCTATATTGAATTAGCGAACACTAATTCATTGACCATTTTTAAGCGAAAGCTTAAAATCTCGAACAGACGGATGGAAAACAATCACTGGTCCACAAAAAAAAAAAAAAACTTAAAAACATTTTATATAATGTGGGGGGCTGTGCCCCCACCCCCCCTACTTAAATATACCAGCTCCGAGATCGCACCACAGTGGAGGAAATGGCAAACTCCCAAAACTGGCCCAGCGATTTTTTGCCCTGTTAAAAAAAATCACTGTTCCAGGTGTTCGGGATTGTAAGCTTTCGCTTAAAAGGGGTCAATTAATTAGCGTTCGCTTTTCTCAGTGTTTGCTAATTAAATATAGACCCATTTCAATATAAGTTAGTAACAAGCCTACCTCTAGGGGTATCAAACAGAATGACATGCTGGAGTTCCTCTACATGCAGATCACCATAAACAAAATCCCATACTATAGCCTCAACAGCTATAGGTCACCCAAAAGCTATCTCCTTCAAAATCCCAATCAGCTTTGTAATCTGATTAAAACCAGTAACAGGAACTATTTCAATGCAAATTGCCTACTATTAAGTGATTATTTGTTAAAATTCAATGGCCCTCCAAACATAGAGAACACACCAGCCTATGCTGAATTGCTCTAAAAAATGCTGTAAAACCACATCTGTGGCTACATACAGGCCACTGTACCTACCAGAAGAAATCCCAGAAATAGCCCCAGAAATATACTACCTTGGTAATATCCTGAATTAAACAGAATACAAGTCAAAAGGAAAAGAATATGGCAAAAATCAGGAAGGGTAAGTTATATAAATATAAAAATTCTCTCATCAAAGTAAATAGGTAATTAAAAGGGCTAATTAGGTCAAGAAAAGCCAATTTTGAGGTTAAGATATCTTCCCACATGAAAAAGTACCATAATGTTTTCTACAGCTATGTCAGAAACCTGAAGGGCCGCATACAGCAATGTGCTGAACTGGTGCTTAATGGAGCCACATTCACTGAGCCTGGTGATGTAGTCAACCTGTTAGTACACAAATTCAGTTCCAGCTCTTCTCCTCTCTCACCCTAACCATCCCCCACAACAATACCCTCAAACATAACCCCACCATATATAACTAGGGAGCATGTACTAGCTGCATGCACTTAAGCCAAAAACATAGCCTCAGTGGGCCCCAGTAACATGCCAAAATGACTCCTGAATAGTCTAAAATATGACTTATCAGGGCTCCCTGGAGTCATTATTTAATTGCAGTCTTAAAACAGGCTTTGTGCCATCTGAATGGAGGACTGTTATTGTTACACACCCCTCTTCATAAGGGGGACCTTCAACAGATTCTGGAAACTACAGACCCATTAGTCTGACTAGTCATACTTACAAAGCCATGGAACCACAATAGAAATTATCAACAAGGACACAGAAGACCTCCAGACACTGGAACCATTCCACTTTGGTATTGTCAAAGTAAGGTTAAGCTTACTGAACCTGGGGGCCTTCTTTGAAAAGGTCACTAAAGCAACAGATGAGGGGAAAACTCTCCATACTGCCTTCCTAGCATTTGATACAATACCCTGCTCAGGCATTATTAACAAACTTACAGAACAAGGTACAAATCCTGTTACTGGATAGCTTGATGACTCACTGACAGAATCTGGGATGTTAGAATTGGTGAGGCCACCTCCACAAAGAGGCCAGTCACTGCTGAAGTCCCACCAAGGCTGTGTGCTAGGCCCTCTCCTCTTTGGCATCTACTTCTGTGATATTAGAGGCAATGTTAAAGGCCTCTTGCTAGCCAAGTTTGCAGATGATTGCAAACTAGGAGCAGTCATTGAATCTACCCAAGATGAGAACATCTTTCAGGAAGGTCTAATACAGACAAATGCTTGGTGCCAAACCCATGGCTTAAAAATCAGTATAAAGAAATGCATTACAGTACCTTTTCAGAAGTCTGCCACTAGCTAGCTATGTCATAAATAAAACACCATTAAAAAAGAAATGCATTATAGTACCTTTTGGAAGTTTGCCACCCCAGTTAATGATGTCATCAATAAAACAACTCAATAAAACAACCTTAAAAGTTCATTCACTTATCAGGGATCTAGGAACTCAGATAGATAGTAACCTAGGCTTTGATGAACATGTGTCTGAGTTAGTAGAAAAATAGTTCTGTTTTTCTCAACTTATAAGCAAGAGTATGACATCTAGGTCCATAGAGGTCACCATGCCACTATATGTAGCCCTTATCAGTCTGATCATAAGAGTATAATGCCCCTTCATTATGCATCTAACCAGACACATGCAGCAACTGGAATGTCCACAATGGCTCCTTACAAAAAATATAGGAAGTAAACACAATGTCATATGCTGATTGCATCAAAGCCCTGTCTCCATATTTGGTATCATGCAGCCTCTTTTTGATGTAATCTTTTCCTGGCATACAAGGCAGCCCTGGACCCTGTTTTGATGAATCTGTCGCACATCCGCAAAACAAACAGCATCAGAGCTGCTAGATTAAAAGACCTACATTTTGCTTGCAATATAAACAGGACATGTGGGAAAGACAGCTATGTTTCTTAAAGAATTCCCCCATCCCTGTGAAACAGAGTTCCTTCTTATCACTGTTTAAGCACAACTTGGTCCGGGGGGGATTCACCTCTGGTCTGGCTCCTATGTCTATGATGGGCAAATCAAATTTGTAGGTCACCTTTGGGTTGCACAACTAGGCCTTTAAGGGTCCTAGTTGTCATTAGCCTAGCACACACCTATGAAACTATGAACCAGTTTTGTGTTCTGTATTTCTTAAGGATGAACAAATCTGATAGACTATGAAAATGGGTGAAACATAGTATGTCTACAGCTACTTGGAGAAGACTTTACTGATCTGAATTTATTAGTTAAGACTTAGAAAGGTAAAATGTTATGACCATTCAGAAACCATGTTGCTGAAACACTGTCTGTAAGAGGTCATTTGCATATACCCCATGGGCTTCCACTACAGGAATTTTAAGGTATTACACACTGAGGATTCTAATTTTGCTGGGGTGGTCTTGTAGTTTTTGCATTGTATTACTGTAATTTATATTTGAGGTACACGTTTGTTATGTGTTTTTAAATTAAAATATAGAAAAAGCAAATATATGAACATGTACATGTGGATAATTGCAAACATTACTGATTGAGAACAGACACAGTTATTAAGATATAGGTAGTTATATCCATAAGCAGACTGACAAAGGCATCAGGAATATATTAAGTGTCTATACCTGCTTTGATCTGCATTTTTCACAAGTAAACACTTCTTTATTCCTGGCTAAAAACTGCATGTAATAAATGAACTAACAGATTGTGTTTTTTGGAAAACTGACCTTCTTGTCTACTTACATTTCACCGACAGGAACAATCTCTGTGATTCCTCCATTTAAATATTAAAGCAAAAAGAGGCGCTTTTTTTTCATTTTATTTTACCTGCTGGTTGAAATACTTCTTAGTATTTCATAGTGACAGCTGTATTAATTCCTAAAATATTCATAGCAGCTCTTTTTTTTAACACAAAATTTCTTTCTTTTTGTGGCTGCCATGGAAACTGCACAGGTACTCTTTTGAGCAGAGTAAAATACTAGCATGAACACATAAAAGAGAACATTTTGTGGATAATGTAATATTGAGATATACTATTCTTACATCAAAAATGCAGGATAACATTTAGACGGTGCTGATTTCATGAATTTGTAAGACATTTCTGCCCTTTGCAAAACTGAATGTTGACATTTCCACATGAAGCAACTGTTAATCAAAATTGGACAATGATGTGCTACATACAAAAGTAGCATCTACACAAAGTGGATTGTACATTTCTATATAGCTGCTATTTCTGAAAAATATAAACAGTTTATTAAGTCTTAATAATTTCATTTTTTTCTCACATTTCTGTTCTCCATCATTAATCCACTCATTCTACTGGTTAATTCATTTGTGGAATTAACTTACTTCCTTATATGTTAATATCCCAATAAAGAATACTGATTTTTCAGCTTCCAGTGAATATCTTAGATGTATTGCTATGTACAGCAATATAGTTATGGAGTTCTTCACATATAAATAAAATATATGTCTGGCATTTGGCTTAGATTGTATGGCAGTTGGCAAAGAGAATTAAGGAGATGTTACCGAGCTGTTTCCTGGAGTCCGCTGGTGCAATGTTTGATTCCTTCAGCCTGCATTACCTAACTGTGTAACTCTCAGCAAGTCAGTTAACCAGACACACACCCAAGCTGAGTGTTAAAAAGATGGTCCATGGAAATCAGTGCTCCATCCCAGAAAACAAACAAATAAATTGAATAGTTGGTGAAAAGAATGCATATATGTGATATGACAGCACAAGCTCTGAGATGGTAACTTTAATGAGAAAGGTGTCCCTGATCACTTGGAGAGGAGTTGGGCCTGCCATCTTCGGTGTATACTCCTAGTTATAGTACTAATACTGTAGCAGATTATCATACTTGCATTGTGGGAGTGTTTGCAATGGATAAACCATATATCTATTACTTGCAACAGTGTTACCCATGCCTTCTAGCATTATCTAATTTAGAAATTCTCCTATTCAGACAATATGTTTGCAACATTACTTACATACTCTGTCACTCTCTGTTCCTACAGTTATGCTCTTAGAAAGACCCTTGAAGTAATAGTAGTAGGCAGTACAGTACTAGTGCACATAAAGTCAGTCTGCACCATCTGAGCATGACAGAGCTGTGACAAAATCATCTTCATCTGTAGAAGATCAAGACTGTTTCCTTCATTTTGACATCTCATTATATTCGGTGTGATTCCTGGCTTAAAATATGCTTTGTCTGTTTATAGAACATCAAGTGAATTAATGGTGTCTGCCTCACTGTCTACGATGATCTCTTCATTGAAAGTCATGTAATACTGCAAAGAGGACACAGGCAACAGATATGACCCAAAATTCTAACCTAACCTAGCCTGTTACACAATATTACCTGTTTTATCTGATATGATAACCAAGTGTTTTCTGATAATCATACATTAAAAAAGTGGGCCCATATCTAATGTCAACTGAAGAAAGAAATATGCTTCGGGATGAGAAATACTTGACCTGTGTACCGATTGCCAACCTAAAGAAAACTGGAGGAGCCATGGCTAATATCTGAATACCCTTTACTTACATAAAATCTATGCATAGTCATTTATAAAAAAAGTTTTTGCAGTAAAGATAGCCATCTATAAACAGCACTTTTCCTTCCTGTGGCTATGATGATATGAATACAATCATTCAGACAGTTGTCTCAGAATGCAGACTCCGTGAAAGAATTTTCTCGCATCATAGTAAAAACTCTGCTTCAGTGGTAGTAGCTCATTCATTTTCATTTAAAGGCAACACTGTAACTATTTAGCTTCATGTAAAATGTAGCCATAATGATGGTGTCTACATAAAATACTAGGTGTGTACTTCAGAGGTACAAAGGCTCTGGCTTCCACATAAACACAAATATTTCTGTTTTTTTACATTTATACTTTTGACGATTACATGGTTACAGACTGGTTTTACAACATCACCATTAGTCACCAACTGACACGTTAAACCAATGTAAATAAAGTGGTGCAAAGCGTAAAGTAGTTTTTAGACTTACCTTGTACTGTTACTGACCATTACTCTGAAGCATTCCTCAGTAACCCTAGTGCTAAAAGACACTAAAAATCAACATCCTGTATTACTGAGTGTTACTCCTGTCCTTCTAAGGTCTCCTGACTTCCATGTTGGCAATAAATGGAAAATGCTGTATAACAAGCCTTCGTAGCTGGGTCCCTATTATTTCAGCGAAAGCAGTTACGCAAAATGGCAAAATACCAAAAGCACGGAACAGCGATTTTTTTTCCTAGGGAAAAAAATCACTGGGCCGTTTTTGGGACTTTGCCATTTCCTCCATTGTGGTGCAATCTCGGAGTTGTTATATTTAAGTAGGGGGCACTGCCCCACACATTTGGATTTAGGGGGGGGGTCAAAGCCCCCCACTTTATTTTGTGTTTTGATTTTTTTTTAATGGCTTGCAGATCTGTGTGTTTGGCATTTTGGTTTTTCGGAGATTGTGGGTCGATTATATAGCATTTGCAATTCATTGCGTTCACTTATATAATATAGACCCTTCATAGCCAACTTTAGAGACTAATGAATGTTAAATCCTTGGATTTACATACAAAACATTCTCGTTTGACTCACCAGTTTCTGAAAGATTAATTTGAAAACCATTGAGTCAAAAACCTTAAAAAAAATATATATATATATATATATATATATATATATATATATATATATATGTGTGTGTGTGTGTGTGTGTGTATGTGTGTGTGAGTGTGTATGTGCCTACGTGTCTACTTCTAAATTTTGGACCTTCACAAGTTTGAATTTCTTATGGTTGAGACCATAAGATTGAACTTGTGAAAGTTTAAACTGTTTAAATGGAGATCGCTGTAGAATGTGGAATGGTATATTTACTGTTTTCCTTGCTGTAGTGCAGTCTTGGAGTTGGTGTATTTAATTAGCAGGGGTTGTGGGGGATGCAAGGGCAAAAATGTAAAAAAAATGTTTGCTTTTATTTATTTTTTTTTTTATTTAAATTTTGAACTTTCACAAGTTCGATCTTATGGTCTCAACCTTAAGAAATCCGAACCTGTGAAAATTAAAAATTTAGTAGTAGACCCATATATATCTATATATATAAATATATATATATATATATATATATATATATATATTACACACATGTATGTATATATATATATATATATATATATATATATATATATATATATATATATATATATTCTTTTAAGGGCCGTGTTCCTGTTCCATTTTACCAGTCAAATCCCCCTAAGTAATGTAATGTATATTACAGTGTAGAAAAGAGGAAAAAAATCCCCCCAAAAGCACTTTGCCAGCTAGAATAATACAACAATAAAATCCATTTGGCTGAGGCTGAAGTGCAGTAATACTGCAATATTATTTTTTCAAACTTAAACCACTCATTCACAATACTGCAATGACCTGTAAGACAGTCAAGCCACTGACTATGACCCATACTTCCTTTGTTTGATTGCAAACTTGAGTGCTATAAGAGATAGCATGGAGATATATATATATATATATATATATATATATATATATATATATATATATGAGAGAGAGAGAGAGAAGAATAATATAGCATGCATCTCTGGGGAAGTGCTGCATATACTTGTCCAGGATAAATTCATAGGAGACCAGAGATCAGACATTTGTGCTTGTTTCCAAGAGCATAGTGTTTTTTGAGGGAGATATTAGCTGCAAAAGTTTGTGACATGCCTCTTCAAAGACCCATTGCACACCCATTGCTTCAGCATCAATTGACATGTGTAGAGGTGAAAAGCTAGTTTTATAGCAAAGAAAAAAATATATAAAACAACCAAAGCAGCAGTTGTTGCTTCAGGAAGTACCTTTTACTGGTGCGTCAAACAGAACACAGACAATTAATATAAAAAAGATAAGAATGAATGAATAAATCAGAAATAAATATCAATTAATTAGGCATTTCTAACCTAGACTACTATTAAGCCTCAGATTCAGCAGAGTTGTGATAGTGAGGAAAAGAGTGCATTCAGACATCACTTTCAAGACCTACTAGATAAAGTAGGAGTACATGAATTGGTGTTGATAATGGGTGACATGAATGCACATATGGGGACAGACAGAACAGGGAATGATGACTGCCTGCATCCACATGGGTGGAGCAAAAGGAATAAAGAAGGAGGAGCCATTCTAGACTTCTGTCTGGAAAATGGCTTGATGGTGGCTCATGGTTCAGCAATAAATGCTGTCACAAGATCACATACAAGAGTAGTCAACATTCAGCTCAGATAGACTTTCTTCTAGTAAGGAAAGGGCACTGGGGTAGAACCAGTGACTGCAAAGACACTCCCATTGAAACAGTCAGTCCATAGCATAAACCACTGGTTGAGAAATCGTCTCTCTATTGAAATGTTGAGTGCCGACAAGCTGGAAAAAAAGAGGGTAATCTCAAAATTTGCTCTTCTCCTTAAAACCTTCTACAACTAAACATATATATACCATCTCCAAGATTGTCATGCCTCGGAGAAAAGAGACTATTCTGAGAAATGACATCATGGACTTAGTATAAGTAAGTCCGTTCATCTGGCCATTCAGTCTCTGTATTTCAGTACTCAATCTAGTGCGTCCCAACATTTCAAATGGTTACCTGACAGATCAGCTACAAACAGACTTGGAAGATGACTGGAGAGAAAAAACAGGATTTCAAGGTAGTACTCAGGGCTCCATCAGCTTAAGATGAAGAAGAGGAAATAGGTGGAGTTGAAGAAGAATGCCAGTGTCTTAAAACAGCTTGTGTAAGGACTATGTAACAGATATGTGGTTGAGAATGTTGTGGAAGCAAGGAACATAAGAAAAACTGGTGGTGGAATGCAGAAGTCCAGGAAGTCATCAGAAGAAAGAAGGAGTGCAGGAAAAAGTGTGAGATGGTAACAATGGGACCAGGTTAGGAAGGAATACTGGTTGGCTAACAATGAGGCTAAGAAAGGAGTTGCTATAGCAAAGGACAAGCCATCAGAGCCACTCTACCAGCTTCTGGAAAATGAGTCACTAGACGGCACAAAGAAAGTATATCAGTTTGCAAGGCAAAGACAGAAATATAAAGAAAACAGTCAGACACCCTTCATAAGGGATGCCAGAAGCAACTTGCTTAACAGTTCACGGGATCTCAAAGGCAAATAGGTGGAGTACTTCCAGCAGCTTCTGAATGAAGAAAACTTTTCAGAAGCTGTACTGCCCCAGGCACAGCCTACGATGAAAGAAGAGGAGGAATGTACCCTATAAGAAGTAAGAACAGCACTGAGGAAAATGAAGTCAGGGAAAGCAGCAGGCTCAGATTAGGTCACAGCAGATATGATAAAAGATCTTGGGGGAGACAGGGGAGAAATGGTTCCTGAGGGGACACATAGCAGTATGGGGAGAAAGGTGTATCCCAGATGATGGGAGAATAAGTATAGTAGTGCAACTGTACAATTGCAAAGGGGACATTCACTACTGTGGACAGTATAAAGAGGTCAAACTCGTGTCACACTGCATGAAAGTCATGAAGAGGGTGATTGTAAATGAATACGAAGAATAGTAGAAAGTAAAATGAGAGACTAGTAGCTGGGATTTAGATCAGGATGCAGCACAACTTATCCAGTGTTTGCAGTGAGGCAGATGGATGAGAAGATAATAGACATTAAGAAAGTCCAGTTGGGAATTTCTAGACTTAGAGGAAGCATATGACATGGTCCCAAGAAAACTGATTTGGGCAGTCTTGCAATGGTTCAAAGTCTCAGAAACACTGGAAGAATTTGTGCAGGCTTTGTACAAAGACCTAATGACTCGAGTATAAAGAGTGTTTAAACTCACAGAGAGGTTCCCAGTGGGAGTGGGAATGCATCAGGGTTCAGTTCTCAGCCCAATGCTGTTCATACTGGTGATGGACTACACTACCAAACAGGTCAAAGGGGACAGGTCAGCATAGTTGCTGTATGCACATGATGTGGCAATACAGGCACATTCTGATCAAGAACTTCAGCAAAGCATAGAGGAATGGAATGCAAAATTGAAGGAATATGGGTTGAAACTGAGCACAGATAAAACAGGAGTAATGGCAGCAAATGAAGGAACGCAGAAGAAGCTTGCAGTTGATATTGAAGGGGAAAGTAGAGGAACAAGTTAAGAGTTTCAAGTATCAGGGAGGGATGGTTGAGGAGAAGGGAAATCTGAATGATGAGGTCAAAGCTACAGTCTGAGGGGCTACAGCCAACTTGCACAGAGTGGCAGGGGTACTGTATGACAGAACAATGCCAAAGAAGCTAAAAAGAAAGTTGTACAAAACAGTGGTGCATCCAGTACTTCTGTATGGTACAGAAACCTGGGCAGTAAAGGCAGTGCAGCTGAGGAAGCTAGAGTTCAGGGAGATGAAGTGCATGAGACAGGTGGTAGGATGTGCACTTGGGGACAAAGTAAGAAATGAGGACATATGAGCAGAAACCAAAGTAGCTCCACTTGCAGGCAAGGTCAAAGAGAACTGATTATGGATGTTCAGACACGTGCAGAAAAGCAGAAAGCAATCTAGTGAAGAAGATTTGGGACAGACAGGAAGAAAGCAAGAAGAAAGAAAGACATCTAGCAAAGAGGTGGATGGATTGTGTGAGAGAAGACCTCTGACAGTCAGGCATGAGGTTTGCAGAAGGTAGAAGTGTGCATTGAATCAAGAGAGGTGAAGACAGTTGATGCAACACCCAAACTCCATGTAGAAAATGGGAAAAAATGGGGTTGATGATGATGCTGATGACTGATAATTCAAAAATTTCAAACTTCAACTAAAATCACCACCATAAAGTGATATAGCAGTGCAAACTTAGTTGGTGGCTGATGGCTCTAAAATGTTTCAAGCTATGCTGTCTTTTTTAGAATTGCAGCTGTTATTTCATTGATTTGTTGGATTTTATCCATTTTTTGGTGTGTTTATCAGATTGCTTTGTTTTGTATCTGGGGTAAACCTCAACTTAGACACCTCCTGGATTTTGGTGTCACCACTGCCACTTTAGTTCTTATTTATCTTCTTACTTACTTCCTTTAGTCCATCTGGATTTGTCTGGTGGTCAAGGGTGCTGTGATTGAGCTGGACTTGTTGGACTGTTATTGCAGGTGACTATACTTTTGTCACTTAGACCTAACATTGATTAAATAACTGTTATCAGCCATTGCCAAGGGACATTATTAATTGGTTAATTACTAAATTTTGTTGCTCACAATTATTTTTGCGTAGAGATTTCTTTCAGATTCACTGCTTTTTTCTAATGATTTAACTTTAAATATACATTTCAGTTTCTTGATTTCTATAAAGTGCAGTTGAAAACAGTTCAATGATTGTGCCTTTGGACTATCGGTGGCATAATGTTTGTACAAAATATGCTAAAGAATATAACAAGATCAGTGTCAAACCCTGCAGGTCTCAGTGCAAAAAGTGATTAGGCAAACGTGTATGCATGCATGCATGCCTGTCATGTGTGTGTGTGTGTGTTTGAAGCAATTAAAAAATTATACAATGGCCAGCAATTGTTTCAGCTGATCACATATTGCAGTCAGAGATTGGAGGTGGAAAAGGTGGTCCCTATCAGATTTTTTTTTTTTTGGGAGGGGAACAAGTTGCACTCTCTGTGGAAAGAATTTCCTCACTAATTCCGTGCTATTTTTGTAAGTTAAATACTTTTCTAATGCACATGTGTTTGTGTAGCAAGAAAAAATGCTTTCTGTTGCTATGTATAATAATTATATTTCAGGATCATTTACATTTTGACATGTCTTTTACTATTATATGAAATGCTGTAATTATAGCTGTAAGTGTTCTTCATAGTTCACACATTTGGTTGCACAGATTTCTTCACCAGTCATTATTTTATTATTGACTAAACTTTATATAGGTTATCCTATTTGTGGTTGAAGCTTGAACTCTCAAGCTTTGATTGCCTGAGCTTCAACTTGCAGAAGATTGGAGGTCCTCCATAGGAAATAATGTCATTGAGTTATGCCAACCATAATTCCCATTTTGGGGGAATTTCCCTCTTCATTTAGTTGGATCAATAAGTATGGGGGGATTGTGGGGCTTGCCCCCTCACATCAGGGCTGCAGGGTATCTTAGGATGCAGTACAGTTTCCCTGCTGTACAAAACACTTTAAAAATTGTTTTTGGCAAGAAGATTTTGACAAATGATGTTTGAAAATTCTGATAATCAGTGCATTCACTTTCCTCCACTCGTAGTGAAAGCTTTTACATAACTTTGTTCTTTCCTACTCTCTGCAGAGTTTTAAATTTGTTTAATCAGTTTTGATTCTGATATGATTTGACGTGTTGTGTAAGCAGAGTGTTTCTGCTTGCCCTCTTATGAAACTGGATTAAAGTTTTTGTTTTTGTTTTTGTTTCTGGCCTGGAGTTCAGTGAACACTGGAGTTTAGGCTCTGAGGGGCAGTTATGGATTGATCATGTTGATTGTAATAGGATGCACTATTTTTCAACTTAAAGCAAAGCCTGTTTAGTGTGAATTAACATCTTTTGTAGGAATGTCATGGTGTGAAACTCAGTCATTTTCTGGTTGATGAATTGTCACAATATTTTGTCTGCCTTATTTGTATCAGTCTTTGTGGTCATACAAGATTTGCATAGAGTACAAATTCATTATTACAATTTGTCTACAGGTATTTGCATGTAATATACTTGGTTGTTTGATGTTTTAGAGGTATTTGCTCACTGCTAGTGTACCTTTATGTTCATGTATTTTTTGTAGGTTCACTGGTTCATAGGTAATTACTAGGCTAGCTGCCCTTGCAGGGCATTTTAAGCCTAGCCATTTTCCCTTTTTGTGCTTTAAATAACCTACGCCATTTGGTTATAGATTGACCTTACTCTTCCTAAGGATAATAACTATATATATTACCCCTAGTAAGAATAACTGGGATCATATCATACATAATTTGAGTGGATCCATGCATGGGATAAAGCATTTAGGAGCTGCATCTCTCTTTTAGTAGTACAGGGCACAGTTCTGGGGTAAATTTTCTGTTTCCCATCCGTAGATCTAAGTTGTGCTTGAACATGGACAAGAGTAAACTTTGTTTTATTTGAATAAGGAATCTGTTTCACAGCAGCGGTATCCTCTGTGAATTATACCTGCCCTACCAAACTGTTCTGTCGATGTTGCAGAACAGGTTTGGATCCCTAGACCAAGTATTTCTGATACTATTTGACTTACTGATGTGCAGTAAATCCATCAGTAATAGCTTGGAGGATGACTTTTATGCCAGACACAGGTCACCTATTAGCAGTGTGTAGGATACTGACACAAGGCCAAGTAAATCACACAAGGCAAAATCCTAAAAGTGCTATCAAAAGCTAAAAGTAATATAACAATGGGTCCTGATAATATCCCTGTATGCATTTTAAGTAGCACAAAGCATGATTTAGCCATACCCCTAACAACACTTTAGAATCTCAGCCTCCATACAAGCTTTGTACCAAGTGAATGTAGAATAGCTACAGTCATTCCCTTGTATAAGGGAGGACCTTCCACAGACCCAGGCAATTACAGACTCATATGTCTGATGAGCCTCATATGCAAAGCTATTAAAAGATTTATCACGGAATTAATCGGTAATGATATAGGGAATCTCCAAATACTAGACCCGTCTCAGTTTGGATTTGTCAAGGGCAGGTCATGCTTACTCAACCTGGTGGATTTTTGGAAAATGTTACCAAAGCAATGCATGAAGGTAAAATGGACATACTGTATAACTCAATCTGGCCAAAAGCTTTTGACTCAATTACAAATAGTATAAAAATGCAAATAACTTGGGAATAAACCCCTATGTCACGTGCTGGACTTCCAACTGTGGCTCACTGATAGAACAAAGATAATCAAAGCAAGGGAGGTTATCTCCACAAAGAGACAAGTCACCAGTGGTGCCTCCCAGGGTTTATACTATGTTTATAACATAGTTAACATTAATTTGTCTTGTGATGTTTTGCATTTCAGGGCTACATAATGTCACAACTGATGTCTTTCACATTTTACTTTTTGGGTATACCTTACTGAGCAGTTCTTCATTTGATTTATTATTTAAGTTAGCAACAACTAGACTAAAAACTTCTCCAAGGCCAATTACAACCTGTTACATAACGGAATAAATAGCTTCATAGCACCCCCCCCACTGATGGAACCTATGTTGAGTTATACACCAATGCTGTATACAAGAACCTGTATAATTGTATTGACTCTGCCATATCTGATAGAACCAATGCAAGATCTTCAAGGAAAAGCAAACCTGCCTGGTGGAAAACTGCCATTAATAGGCTATACAACAGAAGAACAAAATTGCTGTCTTAAGAGCGGGAAGGGGCAGTCTTAATACTGGAAACACTCCCTCCTCAACATAAACAATCAAATAAGACTCTTAGTGAAATCCTCCAAAGCTAACTACTAATCCAAATTAGCTACCCTAATGATAACCACAAGGCATTCTTTAGTTAATCTGTAACGTCAAAGGTAAGGCCCAGATTTGCTCTGAACTCATAGTTAATGGTACTACATATGTAGAACCTGTGGGTATATCAAACCCGCTGGCTGACAGGTTCAGTGAAACCTTCACTCTCATGTCCCCACCACATATACCCCTAAGCATCTCTAGCACCTGTCCCCCACCTAGTATCTCTGAGGAGCAGGTCTTAAATGCCCTCTCCAAGGCCAAAAACACAGCCTCTATGGGACCAGACAACATCCCGGGCTCTGTTCTACATGGGTTAAAACAGGAATTAGCATCACCATCGAGCATGCTTTTCAATCACAGCCTAAGCACTGGCTTTATCTCAGTGGAATGAAAACAACTACCATCATCCCTTTGCACAAAGGGGGTGCAACCATGAACCCCGGGAACTATTGAACCATTAGCTTGACCAGCCTTTTCTGCAAGGCCATGGAACAAATCATCATGGACCTTATTAACAAATATACAGGAAATCTTCAAATGATCAACCCTACCCAGTTTGGCTTTGTCAGGTTGACATTATGCCTGTTAAACTTGGTGGACTTCTTCAAGACAGTCACTACAGCCCTAGATGAGGGCAAATCTGTGCATACAGCCTTCCTAGACTTAGCGAAGGCCTTGGACACAATCCCCCACTCAGGCACCATTGATAAACTCACCCAGCTTGGTATCAAGCTATATATTGTCAGGTGGGTTGCAAACTGGCTCGCTGATAGAACTCATGGACAATTGGATGGGTAACCGGAAATTCACCCTGGGGGTTCCACCTGTGTCCCTCTTGGACAAGGGAAACAGGTGCTGATTTTAGTGTCTGCTTGAACCAGACACCCTGGGGAACATGGGTTGAACTTACCTAGGCTTGTAAGGGCCCTGGGGCTGTTAGCCTAGTAACCTCCTATGATCCTAAGTTAGCTACTAATTTTTACTTAGAAGAAATGTTGATGTTTTCATGTCTTGCTATAGGTCATCTCTTTATATACATGACTATATATTTTTTTACTTTATTACTTCTGATGTAAATTAATTCATGCTTGAAATTCTATTTACTGTTTAGTTTGCGTAATTTATGTATTTCTCTATAGTGCTTTGTTTTAAATACTTAAATGCATTCTGATTTTATATGGCTTCTTTTATTTACTGCCCCTGCTGTTTATATATTTCTCTTCAATGCTTATTTTAAACCATGTGAATTTAATTAGATTTTATTTTATGTGGTGCTAGAGATGTTAGTTGCTATTATGCTTGTTTATGAGGTTATGTAATATTTCCTTTTTGTTAACATTTCAGACGCAAAGCAACTTACAAAATATTTCCAATATTATATGAATGGTGGGATGAAGCTATTTAATGTATTTCATGTAATGTGTGTCATTGAGATAGTCATGCTTATACAGTATGGGTACCTTTAAAGCATGTTTGATAGTTTTGTCAAATCATGTGTTAGGCAACATTGTGATGAAGAAATCTACTGAAATTTCTGTACCATGTAGACCTTTGATGACATTCCATGCAATTTATAAGTACATTGGAGTAATTATGCAAGCAGCCTATGTAATATTAAAAAAAATGAATTTACAAATGGTCTCTTTTTTAACTCTGGAAGCATACTATGCAGATCCTATTATGAACCATTAGATCACTGCTAGGTCACCTGACATGGTATATTATAATACACAGAGTTGAAGAAGTCATTTTTGCAGTAGGTTGCATTCCTGCACCCCCCTCGGTGTGCAGTAATTGCTTCAACATCACAGATCTCTTAGTAGGCTACCTGCTAGGTAACACCAGCTCACAAAAATAGGCAAAACCTATATCCATGTTCTCTTTCTATAAAGCTGAAGGCTAGTTCAATGATCAAATATATATTATAAGTTAGACCTATATACTGCAACAATTATATTGTTAGCAAGCTATAAGGAATTTGGAGGAAAGAGAGTTATTTCACCCAGGGTAAGTTTTTGATCCTCAAAACAGAATCTGTCTTTTCAGTGATTCATGGATTTATAACAATAATGGCCAATTTTATGTTTCTGAACCAGTCACAGTCCCATGCACAGAAAAGGTCCTTGTGATTCAGTTTGAGGAGAAGTATTCAGCAAAGAGTCTTAATTGTATTTAGTTTAAAATCTGGTAGTGATTTAAGGCACAGGTTTGCTGTCCTACTGTCACTGCAGTATCCTTTGGTGATGGAACAATTAAATAAGATGTAATCAGTATAGAAATTGGTAGCACATCATCCTTTGCTCGTTTCCTTGATTTCCTTTTCAATGCCATTGATTCCACAAATGAGGGGCGTGACGTCCGACTGCAAAACGAATGGTGTCGATAAGTGACAATTCAGTCTCATTGTGCAACGCAGTCCACATGAAAAAAAGGCAATGTGCTCCACATAGGTTAACCAGTTGTTATACAGATCTTCTATTGCATCAATGGGACACTCCAGAGAGATATATATCCATGCAGGATCAGAAGTGTATGTTGTTGTTTGTCTTTTGGCTTTTTCCCGGTAAGGGGTCGCCACAGCAGAACTCCGGTCCGCTAATGACTTTTTTATGAAATGCCAAGGTGCCAGCTCGACGCCCAACCTTCAACGAAGGCACGCCCATTTACACATGTCTTTTGAATGCCCACCCAACCGCGGGGAGGACATGCAGACTCCACACTGAAGGCATTCCCAAGCCAAGCCGAGAATCGAACGGGAGAACCTCTTGCTGTGAGGTGACAATGGATGAGAAATGCATAATTTCATTAAATCCTGTAAAATACTTTGGCCATGTCTATACCTTGACCCACAGACAACACTTTCAGCACTGTCATCTTATTTATCAGTCTGACAACTCTTGTAACATTATCCCACAATAACTTAATAAAAAATCTCCTCTTGTAGAGAAACCTTCTGGCCCAAAAGTTCATTTTTGATCGGCAGTCAATTCTCAGTATTGATCTGAACTGTAACATTATCAATGGGTAGAATCCCTGCTCAGTTTTGTAATTGTGACATCCATGTCATGATAACAGAATGTGGAGTGAAGCTGTTTGTGAGGAGATAATTGAAGGTTTGTATTTTTAGATGTAAAGCGTTGGCCTACTTTGGGAGAAATTTATACACTATGCATTTTCTCTTTATAACCATTTTGCAGATGTTGACTTAGTTAATGTTTTCCTAACTAAATAAATGGGGCAAGCATGCCTTCCCTGTGTGGGACAGTAAGTGCTAATATGTGTCTACAGACTCCAAACAAAGTTTGGAGATCTTACCAATATTTACCTGTGGGTTCTCATCGTAAATTCCCATTATAGGATATATCCTGTGTAATGTTAGTGAAGCACACAGATTCTAGAATGAACTTACATGAGAGGTCAGAATTTAAATTTGCTACATGAGGCAAACACTTCTGTTACCCGAGAATACAATAAAATCATTAATACTAAGTTATGCCTGCATAGTATGCCAAACATATTCAACGGAGGCACTTAAATGAGGGCATGTTTGAAAAATAAAAATGTGGTTCTGTAAATCAGCCCTATCATCTCAGATTTTATATTCCCATACAAAAAAAGTAATTTAATAATTTCACATAATAAATCCGTGGTGGTGCAGAGGTAGCGTTGTTGCCTCACAGCAAGAGGTTCTCTCATTTGATTCTTGGCTGGAGTGCAGGGAGTGCCTTCTGTGTGGAGCTTGCATGTCCTCCCCATGGTTGGGTGGGCATTCAAAAGACATGTATAAATGGGCGTGCCTTCGTTGAAGGTTGAATGCCGAGCTGGCACCTCGGCGTTCTTGAAAATCTACTGCCAATCATTAGCGGACTGGAGTTCTGCTGTGGCGACCCCTAACTGGGAAAAGCTGAAAGAAAAACAACAACAACAACGGAGTGCATGATTATTCATGTTATGGGCTTCACAAAGCTCCATTGACTTTTCTTCTAACCATGAAGAAAATATGGGTAGTCTCATGAAAGTTGTGAAAATTTCATTTTCAAGTAATTAAGAGATTTCTGGTGGGAGGCAGTCTTGGTTAAACAAAGAAGCAAGTAAGACTAGATCATGTAAATATTAGAAACCACATATATGATATCTGCTCTGGATAAAGTGCAGTGGTAGCTAGAGGATGCTGACCACATTGTTATCACTTTGTATTGAACTGGATAACATTTCACTATTGTAATCAATTGAGCAAAGTGAAGTCAGCCTTTTGCTTTATGGGTGAATGAAAATCAGCGTATATGGCAGATTTAAGAAAAAGGGAAGCCAAAGAAAATATGCTATGGTCTAATAACATTTTGAGTATAGTATGGGATTTAATGGATGCTAAGTTTAATGAATGTTTATAGGAAGATGCAATGATAAAGTCTACATTGGACAGGAGGAACAGTTACATGACTAATCAGGTCAAACTTTCAGTACTTGAAAGTAGTAAGAAAGTAGACAAAGACCGGTGATGCATTGGTGTGGCTTCTTTTGAAATAGTCAGTAAACAGAGAAAGCGGATAGTGATTTGTATGTTTTTAAATGATTGAATTTATGTAATATTTAATGTGACAATGGAATTGCCAGACATTATTTGGTGCATTGTACAGAAAATTGAATCTTGGTCCTGTTGTCTAGATTTCATTTGGGAAACATCAGTATTTTGCTTGGATCTGAACTTACCTGAAAGTGTTTCCTACAGTCTTCATTGTGATGTCATCAGATTAGGCTAAGAAGGCTCTTGGAGTAGATCCTAATCATTGTTCAAGAGATTTAACATTTCTCCATCCAGTCATACTTCATCACCGAGAAGCCTTCAAAAATGGAAGTGTTAATTATGAATCTTTGAATAGCTAGTATATTAGAAGAGATACATGCAAAATGACTAAATAAAAAGATAGCAGGTGAGTCCAACGTTATTACAATATAAGTGATTTGTGTTTGCCTTCTACACTGACCAGCCGAAGAAATGCACAAGCTGACAGGAGCAGAGGAACAAACAGCCAGCAAACTATTCCTTACACGAGCTCACAGAACAATAGTATGACCATACAATAAGGACAGAGAATTGGCTCAGAAAATAGTACCATGTGTGGTTTGAGCACTACACTCAACAATAGAAACACAGTTAAATATTGTTTAAGCGTGCAGACTGTTTAGGTGATGACTTAATGTTTGCATTAAGTTCATGATTTACAGATTATTAAGCTGTTTCAACCACAACAATATATAAGTCTGAAATGGAAGCTGTTGATATTCACAGATCAGAAAGGGCAGGACAGGGTTGGAGTAACAGATATGCATTTGTGTGTAGTTTATCTGACAACCATAAGTGCTAATAACAGTAGGGGAAACATGTTGGATAATGGAACTGCTGAAGCTGGATTAAGATTATTCTTTGTGAGAAAAGTTAGGCAAGTAAAGATCCTTCACAGATGGTTCCTGATCATCATGGAAGATGATGAGAAGAAGATAATGAAAGAGTGATGTGGCTGGAGTAGATTAGAAGAGAGGAAAAGAGAGATTCTTACATCAGAAAATGGTTGTTAATCAAGGGTGGCGTGGGCTAGTTCTAGAAGGATTCTAAAAAGACAAGCGAATACTCAAGGAAAATTAAAATTAACTGGAAGGGGAAGGAAGCAAGGACTGGAAAAAATTGGCATCTGGGGAGAATGAGTTACAAAAATGTAGTAGAACATTTAGTAAGAGAGGAAACATTGATAACATGGGTCAGAGACAGAGCTGGGGCAGGGCAAAGGAGGTGGTCACCCTGGGTACAAGATGCTGATACTGTGTTACTGGCGTACTGGCATTCAGAAACAAATATTTGAGACCTGTCTAAAGTGTTGAAGTGCTTCATGTGTGGTACTTTAACTGTAGCTGCTTGTTACATTTACAGCAAACAGATTTCTGCAGTTTTTTGTCCACATTTTAGAGTTGAGGGTGGGTACCAGTGTGGAGGCGTTTATATCACATTATCGAAAGATGAAAACAGCGTACGCTATTTCATTGGCCCCAAAACATCTAAACATGAAAGTATCGAACCTTCAGAACAGCAAATTTTTTCCCCATGGAAATAATTTGCTGCTCTGAAACACATACACACAACACAAGCACATCAAACAAGCAGCAACCACACACATGCACTTAAATTCCTACATCTAATGCTACACTAAACTAAACATACACTACTGTCTACCCACTTACCTTAACCCAAACCCTAACCCTAAGGTCTGTCACTATCGCACACTCACCTAACCTGCGCCCTAACCCTAACTCACTTAAACCGCCCCTAACCCTAAAGTCTGTCACTATCGCACACACACCTAACCCACGCCCTAACTCACTTAACCCACCCCTAACCCTAGTGTACAAACAATCGCACACTTACTTGAACCCAACCCATAACTTTCCACCACAGCGCTAAGAATAGCGAAGCCACAGAAACGCCCAACCAAATTCTTTCCCAAGGAAAGAATTTGCTGTTCTGCAGCTTCACTGTTCTTATCATTCGCTGAATAGTGTTCGATATCAGAACATTCAAAGTTTTAATACTTCAATGTTCTGATATAGACCCGTGTGGAGAATCAGTCAGCAGATAACCTAGAAAGCAAAAACGAACCACAAACTATAAATGCAAAAGGTGACAGTAATCAAGAACAAAATATTCCACAGCAACCATAGTTTATTGAGCGCTTTCGTCAGCCTTAAGCCATTGCCATCATCAGAATACACATGTTACATTAATTAACATGCTTAAATATTCATTGCCCATCACATGACCATCAAAAACCCCTCCCTTCATTAATTCTTTATGTTTAAAGATTTTATGCAAACCGGTTGTCATAAAGTACTGTAAGTGCAATAAATAATAATAAATATATAAGTAAATAAATATGTGAATACATAGCCTAAATAATGTGTGTGTGTGTGTGTGTGTGTGTGTGTGTGTGTGTGTGTGTGTGTGTATATATATATATATATATTTATATATATATATATATATATATATATATATATATATTTATATATATATAGTACATATATGTATGTAGGTGACGAACAATGTTAAAAAACAATGGTAAATCTGTGAATTACATCTAGATTTACCAAACATTCATAAAATACTGTTTATTAATCACAAAGCTATTAAAACCATGACAACCTATTGCACTTGGGGCTTACATGTGAAACTCTGATCTTAATTTTAACAAGCTAGAAATGGATACAGTCTCATTCAAACCTGGGGGACTGTTGCATTACATCTAAGTTGCCATACCTATTCCCTATATTCTAAGTACATTTCTTTTGGCCCACCTCTTTTTTCCTTGTCAACTATTTGCTCTAAACCTAAAAATTTGAAAGAATGTCCACTACATTCAAAAATATGCTTAGCCAAAGCATTACTCTTCATTCTACGTATATCATACATATGTTGATATATACATTTATTAAGGGCATTTTTTTGTTTTCCATATGTAAAGCTGTCTACATTGTTGACAAGTTGTGATGTATACTACACATTTACTGAGGCAGTTAAGCTTTTGTCTCAATTTGACCTCACCATAGCCCATAATATAAACATTCTCTGTTTCTTCAACATGACAGCATTGTGCAAATTGCCCACATTTTCTCATATGCCCTTGGCTCTCACCAGGTGAATTTCTTTCTATTAGATTCTTAATATTGGAATTCCTCTTGTAAATGATCAATGGTTTTTCACCTACCTTCTCCCTGTTCTCAGTCTTTAGTCAAAAAACTCCAATTACTAATAATAATTTCCTTAATGTCGTAAAACACTGGGCTATATGTTAAAATAATAGCCTGGCTTTACATTTTACCTGTTGGATTACACATATTACTAGTGCTCACTCTATCAGTCTCTACACTGGTGGCTGTATAGTTCAAACCTAAGAATGGGAAAAAGTGTCCATCAGTTCTTTTTGTTTTTAATTCCAATAATATGGGGTCTATAAATAAATCCGGGTATCCCCTTTTTAACAGCATACCCCTCAATTTCACAGTTTCTTCAATAAATGTTGCAAAATCACTCACCATTCTAGCCCGCCTCACCCCTTGCCCCTTCAGTTTTAATACTTCGATGTTCTGATATAGACCCATGTGGAGAACCAGTCAGCAGATAACCTAGCTATAGTACTGTCTCCTGAAGTGTGGAAGACAATAAAGAAGGAGTGAAGTAACTGGCTGAGTGTATGAGGAAAGGCATGCTACATTGTTGAAACAAAAGCAGGGAGTGACCTACATGAAAAGAAAGAACAAGACTAGAAAATAAATGGGGTGTTTGAGAAGGACGTGAAAGAAGGTATGTATACACAGGGGTTAATACAAGGGATATCAGGTATATTGGTTGTGGATTTGAAAACATGGAAGTCACGGAGTCAATCAGCTTTGCTTAGGGAAGGTACAATCTCTGCAACAATAGTAAGGTAAGAAAAAAAGAATATGTAGATGGAGAAGGCTGGAAGAACAGATGGGAAAACAGGTGGGACAGAGAGAGAAGGTAAAAGGGGGTAAGAAAGGGTCACACTAATTGAATGTAAACTTTATATGAACTCAGGCTGACTTAATTAAATCAATATGTGAATACATGAAAGGAAGAGGTAAGAAGCATGTGAATATTCATGTAGATAAAGGAATGAGGAATCACATAGTTAATCTGAAGACATATAAATCATGTGCCTTAGTACTGAAAGTACATTTCAGTGTGCAATAATTTTGAAGCTTGTTGCAGTGCTATTTGCAATGCTTTTGACTCTGAGGGCTAAGTATATTTAGAGTCAATATGGTGTTTAGGGTAAAGGTGGAGCTTGCCCTCCTGCAGTAAAGCTTTTTTTTTTAATTATTGTTGGTGTAACAGCAGTTGCAGTGCTTGTGCCTTTAACGTGTTTATATAAATCCAAGGAATAGGAAGAAGGAATACAGCAGATATTTTGCATTAAATGGAACTTAACAGCAGTGATTATTAAAGGATGGGTAATGCTAATTACCCACGGTTGGCGTGGTTACCAAACAAAGCCAACCGTGGGTAAATTTAGCATTACCCACACCCAGAAGTGGTTATTGCTATTATATGACATTATTTAAGAAAAGAAACTATTACTTTTCTTAAATAATGGCATAGTATAATGCCTGTTTACTGCCCTTCTGCAGATGTCTGGCATCCGCAGTTCTGATGTACTGCGCCCGCGCAGTACATCAGAGTTGAGCAAAAGCAACGGAGAAAGCAAGATCTCCGTTGCTTTTAGTGTCTCGCTATGTTAAATGAGTTTAACATGGCGAGAGACAGTTTTAAAATAAGCAACGGACATCTCCGTTGCTTATTTTAAAACTGTCTCGCCATGTTAAACTCATTTAACATAGAGATTAAAAAAGCAACGGAGATCTTGCTTTCTCAAAACATTGTTCACTATGTTAAATGGGTTTAACAGAGACAGCTTTAAAATAAGCAACGGAGATCTCCGTTGCTTATTTTAAAGCTGTCTCACTATGTTAAACCCATTTAACATAACGAGACAGTGTTTTAAAATCGAGTTATACTAATGGAAAAAGTCCGGGCGACCGGACCTTTTCCATTAGTATAACTCACGCTGGCCAATCAGCGTGCACGTTTTGGGGGGATCATGGTATAATAAAGGATCTTCTTTAGTTCCTTTAAACAGGTACTTATTATCAAAGTGGAGGGAATGTTAGATGCTTGGTAATGGATTGATGAATCAGACGTTTTAACTGTTTTTTTGCATTCTCATATGGCAGAACTCTATTTTCTGTAAACTCAGAAATAAATAAACAAATAAATAAATAAAAGAAAAAACGCTGACCTAACTCAAAATAATAATTGAAATGGGTGGCACTGCTGAACCCAAGTAGGAAAGACAAAGTTTACGCATTTGTACGTCAGTTTCAAAGAATGAAGTGTAAACATTTTTTATAGCAAATGGGATATATGATTTCATTGTCTGTAATATGTTTTATTTCTTTATTGCCAAAATCTTCCAATCTGTGTAAGAAAAATAAACTTTTTAATTTACGCTGACTTCCTTTTTACTGATATCACTGTATTTTTCAAATTTGATAATAACATGACAGTCACTCTACTACAGAAAAGAAAATTCTAATGCAATACTGTGTCAACAGAACTACTACAAATTGTAAAAAGAGATGATTTTCACTTCTACCGAGTAAGTATATTCCAGTGAAAAATCCATCATCACTTTTCCTGGAAAAAAAATCACCATCGCTTCTCTTGCTATTGTCTGCATTAACAGTTAGCTGACACATAATTTGACAATGGCTATTTATAAATATATGTCATCTCCACTGAGGTTTCCTAAACTGAGCAGTACAAAAAGTTGCATCTTACACTTCTAAATCATACTTCAAAAAAGAGATGACACTTCATTTTAACAAACCATTGGAAAATGACAAAAGTATTTTCCCTTGATTTAGTCTGCTCTGAAAAAGTAATTGCATTGTTTGAGGTTTTACAAAACGTAAACAGCTGTACTTTACAATTAGTATAGCAAGCTGAAATAATATTTCTTGTTATATTGGCAAATAGTGTCTGTACATATTTTAATCAAGTTTCAACTGGATGTTAGTTTTTAAATATTTAATTATCCTGTTCATGCTGAATGCAATGACACACTGTATAGTCAAGCTTTTATGTTACATTTCCTATCAGACATCAGCATTTAATAGATTATTTGGGGGAAGACATCCACTGGTTGTGTCAAGATGCTTTCAGATGACATGCAGACTACAGACAAGAAAGGCACTTAGTCTGAGCAACTATGACTTCAGGGCTATTGTATCTGACTACTCTATGCATTTCCTTCAGATATGTGTTCTAGGCAGTATTTATTTATCAAATGGATACGCACAAGTCTGAACACTGATTTCATATATAACCCTGGCACTTGAATGAAATGTATGTTAAAACCTTAATTAGTGGCAAAGCATATGAGCTAAATGGATATTTCACTTGTAAGAATGAGAAAACCAGATTCATAGCTGTCTTGTAGTAGTTTAGGTATTCCAGATATCTGACCCCACCATGTTGTCCTTATAGTATAAAGTTTGCCAAAGGCAGAGAATATTGATACTTTTTCTTTTTTCATTTATTTACTTATTTTTATTTAGATCCTCACCATTTATGTCAATTAACTTATTCCAGATTTAATTGCATTTATAACCCTGAGTGGTCTGAGATGCATAACAAGAATCTATAAGCTAGTCAGCACAGGGAGATACTCTTTCTCCTAGGAGTGCACAAAATAAGTGAAGTCATCAGCATCCATATATGCTTACACATGATAAAAAGCCCTCCTGATGTTAATATATAATGATAACATGTGATTTTAATTTTACTTTTAACTGAATTGTAGGCAGGAGCTCACTACAAACATTCCGCAACACCCCTTTGGTGATTAAATGTCATTTGACATTTCTCTGGTAAAGACAAGCGGTCATCTGGCCACTCCAGGCTTCCTTTGGGAGGAAATCATTCATTGACCCGGCTCTGTTAGAAATGTTACATCTAAAGAAATCCTAATCCCTCCACACCACACACTCCAGAGACCTCAACCTCGTTACCACCATCAACAGAACAAGCTGGAGGGACAGGTTCATAACCCAGAAACTGCCCATGCTATGGAGTGGACTTCCCATACATGTCAAACAGAGCACCTCACTGGCCTTTTTCAAGAGAAATCTTGATGAGTAGATGGGAAATAGAAATTCAGCAGAGGCACTGGTAACTAAGGTTGGGTGGCATGATGCCAGGGTAATCCTATGGGCTAGGCTTGTAAAGGCTCCAGGGCCATTAGCCTAGTACACACCTATGAACTTATGAACCTATGAACCTAAACATACCACTGGCAGTTCCTAGGTTGCAATGCTACATAACTTTCATTGGCTCTACAGAGTGGCTTAGTTAAAAAAGGAACAGTTAGTGGACCTATAATAGGTAGTATTGAGAAAAATGCACTTTTCTGTGACTTGGTAACATGCTACATGACTAATGTATGCTTCCATGACACCATAGATGTAACAAAACAATAAATAAATAAAGTACACCTCTTACAGCTTTATATCAATATATACTGGTGGGTTCACTTTATAATCCTGAAATATCGAATTTCAGAATTTCAAGATCATAAAGCCGAAACCTTACAATCCCGAAACCCCAGAAGCGTGAATTTTAAAATCGCGAATCCTACACTAACCATATACCACACACATACACATACACACACCTTCCCCCCACACACA
Source organism: Protopterus annectens (assembly GCF_019279795.1). Classification (NCBI taxonomy): domain Eukaryota; kingdom Metazoa; phylum Chordata; order Ceratodontiformes; family Protopteridae; genus Protopterus; species Protopterus annectens. The sequence goes on along the minus strand of NC_056744.1, from coordinate 676,475,707 downwards.
AACACACAAACCTACACTACATACAAGCAGGGGGCCAAGCCCCCCTGCACCACCCACACCCCACCTACTTAAATATACTAACTCCAAGGTCGCACTACACAAGCAAACACATGAAAACACCACCACACACCTACATTCCCCTCGCACACACACATCACAGTCACATCAGACACTGACACAAACTAAAGCCCCTAACCAAGACCCTTAAACATAAATACTTACCTAAACTTCCACCTATCCATTCACACACCGCAACACCAGAAGCGCTACTTCAACATCTCCGAACTTTGGGATTTTGAAATTCGCGCGTCAGGGGTTTTGGTGTTCTGAACTTTCGGCTTTATAATCATGGGATTTTGAAATTTGATATTTCAGAATTTCGAGATTATAAAGTATTCCCATACTGGTATATCATGCAGAGGATAAAGAGTCTAATATTTTCAGAAAACAGAAACTACCATCTTCTGCAAACCAAACCTTTTCATCTTTGTACCTCTAGTGGATACCATCTGCCTGATGAAATGGATTTCTCCGGAATATGTTCCCATACAGTTCAACAAGTACAATATTCTACATGCTGAGATACCATTTGTTGCTAACTCTGCTTATGAGAACAGGTGTCTGCACCCATGAAATCTTACCTAGAAATTTGTCAGGCATCATACTAACTTTTGCACAGCCAAAGCCACCAATGAGTCATATAGCAAAAAACCCTTGACAACAGCCCAGATGACAAAAGACCAGATCATGGTTTAGACACGTGGACATCAAGTGATGGGGGTGGGAATGAGTTACTGATGTTGCCTCACACATCCCGAGAGGATGACGGTTATAATATCTACTGTGAAGCCAACACCTGTCAGAAAACTAGATGTCACGTTTTGATAATTTTTGGAAAATGTTGACTTTAGGCTACTAAGCTATTCGTGTTAGCCTTTATGTGGGAGTTGTGCAGGCACACATCAGGGGTAGTCATTGTAGACCTCTACGTGATTGCAGTATACACAGAAGCCAGTATTAAAATTGGTTTAGGGCTATAATAAAAGTCATTCCTTCCATTTAATTAACTGAAGATGGCCTTTGTAGCCAAGAGACTGACAATTCCCCAGCATGTGGACAATAAGGTCTGTCTTAAATACAGATGGTGCATTCATGGTTGGGGGTTGTAGTTAATCTCTCAGCCCATTTGGTTGCCAGCAACACCAGGCAAAATATGATGACAGAAGAAAGATGCATAAGGTAATGTTGAGGAAGAGGGACCGAAACATTTTTTGTCGCTAGTTCATGACAGCAGTCTGTGGACTGGTCTTAACTTTAACGCTAACAACTTTGCACTGACCTAGCTACCTCTGGTACCCAGAGGGTGATATGAAGTGCAACTCAGCTAAACAGAACAAGGGAACCAAAGAATTATATGGCCTGATGGGTATAAGTAAGAAAAGGTAAAGACAATTATAAAGAAAGAAAGAATGAAGGAATGAACATTTGCACAGTTAAATACATCAGTGAGCAGTCCATGCTAAATCATTCCCAGTCATGAACTTATCCCCCCATAAAATCAGTAAGGTTATTTCAATTTCTCCATTCACTCTGTTTTTAACTTCCATAAAGCATTGCATAAATGTGCTCAACAAGAGTTACAACCCTCCCCACACTATAGCATCCACAAATGGAGATGCCCATTAGCAGTTCACTGAAAAGGATTAATATCTGTCTCTTGATGGCAGCTTCCCATTAACATACAACTGGTAGCCCCAGCATAATGCATAATGCATAGTATTATCGACACTGACATTCACCATTAACCCATTTCCTAGTATGCAGTGCTGGTGTAGAAAAATTTGCTTGAAGCTAGTCAGGAATAAAACTGCCAGTTTTTCTGTGTGACTGATGAAATGCTTCCAGTCTTTCTGAATCCTGAAGTTCCTGTTAGTGCAAGTCCAGTTACAGCTATCACAAACAAATCATTTATCTGTGATATATGTTTGGATAGAACTTTGGATCAGTCCATTATGTAAGACATTAATCCTTACAAATCTCACAGCTGTAAGCTAGTAAAACTAGTCATTGCTTATGCCTAGTCCTGAGTACATGATTGTTCATTCCATAGCCATGTCCTGCTTGCTAACGTATCAGGATGTAAAATGGTATAAAACTGAGGGCATATTGCCTCTGAACTAAAAAATTGCATAGCAAGCAGTAGAAACGGTATAGATTTCAATCTGGACTCATTGCTTTAGAAGACACATGTATCGTTGCTATGGGAGAGGGATAATTAGTACAGCATATTAAAACAGGTCCCATAAACCACTTACATTAATTTGCATTAGTATAGCAAATTAATGCAAGTGGTTTGGGACATCTCAGCATTAGTAGATTAGACGACAGAACAGGTATATGCTTAGAAGTGTTGTCAACTTGGAGTCAAATTGAAATGAAATAATGGTGCCTAACTGAAAGACTGAAAACATACAGTGTGATGGACTAAGGATATTTATGAATTATATGTTGCATTTGCAAGGAAATATATTATTGATCTGAGTGAATATTAAGTGCATCGTGGACCATTTGTGAAGATAAAGGTTTTGACAGCAACTGTAAAAAAAAAAAAAAAAAAAGGTATTTTTATTAATGAATAGTGAAGTATATAAATGCTGTTAGCAATGGAATGTGACAGTGGGGAACCCAATAACTAAAAGGGTTACTTCCAGTAAAAGCAGCTATTTATTAAAGAATAATATAACAAACAAAACTATTTACAATGAGACATATCTCTATCTAATCCAATAACCTGAAGGAGTAATTCTTGTAAAAACAAATTTAATACTAGAAGAAGTAGATGTCAACAAGAAACAATATACATTTGCACAACACAAATATGTCCATATACAAATAATCAAACATACTGGGTCGTTATACATTTGCAGTATTCTGTTAAATGATACTGTTACTCTTATATTAGCTAGTTCTGCTGTATCAGCGTTTGCTTCTCAAGATAGCAAGAAACTTATCAAACTGACTACTGACCATGTGCAGCATTGTAAACAGTTCACTCCCCCTCCCATATTCCTGAAGCTTTCAGTGACCCAGAAAGTAAAACAGGAATGAAAAGGGTGATGAACATGCACAACTGAAACTAGGAAGGGGGGAATCATTTGGGATGACATAGCAAAACTGCCAGTGAGAGCCTGACCATCACTGAAGGAAGTACCAGTACATCCCTTCAACTTAAAGATAGGCTAGCTTGAGCCATAAGTGGTATGGGGACAAGTAGGCCACTTGGTCCCAATCCAGCTTTCCCCCACAAAGGAAAGACACTTAACAGTCATTGCAACCGGTTTATTATATGATAACAATTTTTCCATGAATGGTTAACATGTATAAACCAGCATATATACATAACTCTTAAATCAGCATAATAGCCCAACAAATGAAAACAGCCCTGCTTTCTGGGAAGCTTGTCACCTTCCAATCAAATGGCATACTCAAAATGCCCCCTTGGCAGACTGACTATTGGCCATATGCAACACTGATAAATCCCACATTTCTAATGTTTTTACTGGTCGGGTAAGTAAAAAAAGGGTATTGGGGAGAATGTGGGAAAGCTGAGCAGCAACTAAGTGACAGTGAAAATCATTCATTACCTGGTTTGGGGTAGCATACCTTGTAAAAGTGAGGTCATATTGGGGTTGAACAAATCCCTCTCCATGTCAGAGCAGTGGATACTATCCCCCACCAATTCCAAAGAGAATGTTTGTCTACACAGTCCCAGTAATCATTAGCAGTAAAGCCGAAGTGAGAGATAGCCCAACTGACCCTAAGGTTAAGAAATTTCTGAATTGTCCCTAAAGCTGTATCCTTATGAGCTCCATCGTAAGGTAATCTAGGCATGACAGCTGACTAGTCTACCAGCAGACTGAGGAACAAATATTGGATAGTTAGTAAATCTCCCAAGATGCTTGAGGGTGGCCTTCACTTAGGGACCGTGTCACTGTTAATGCCACTGAATTATAAAAATCTGTAACTGTCCTAACTTACATATGAGCTAGTGCAGTGTTGACAAGAATCAATCCCAAATCATGCCAGTGCCACCAAAACCTTTCCAAATTATATCCCAAGTGCAAACTTTTTTTCTGCTGGCTTCCTGGGAAACAAAGGAATGTCCCAATATTAAAACATGTCGACTACCTGTAAGAAAAGGGAAAAACAAAAGCATCAAACATGAATCAAAAAAAAAAAAAAAAACACCCTCAAACTTTAAGTCAAAAAGGCTCAAGGTGACCACCTGTCTTTCCTCTTATTATGTCTACTGACTGGCCATCTCTAGCTAAATCTGTGGCATGGTCCATCTAAAAAAAATGTGAGAAATAACCATTACTTTTTAAAGATGTGGCATCTAAGGTTTTATGTAAAACAGCAATTCAGATCCTTGGGTACCAGTGGCATCCTGTCTGGGAAAACAAATACTGACCCATCGATCTTAAGCCACTTCAGTAACATAGAGGGATAAAGGCCTGATTACAAACCAGTTGACCTGGGTTTGAGTAGCGGCTCAGATAACAGATCAAACAGCAAGAAGGGAGGCATGCATGTAGTCACAGAAAGCAATTGGAGCTTCATGGTGGAGGCTGAGAAGCCAATTGCAATGTGCTACAGCCATGAGACAGGGCTGCTTGTTGATATCAGCTCCTTGCAGACATGGTGAATGGCCTGACACTATCTGCCAAATGCATGACTCCATGGAGCATGACAGGGCACATGTCTGGAAATACCAGGGCTAAGCTAAAGATAGATCATCCTCCAGGCTAGAAGGAAATGCATGACCCCCAGGATGCCTTTAGGCTGCTCACTGGCCATAACTGAAATTCAGTTTTAGTCTGGGAATGGCTGTCAGAACCAGAGCTGGACATGGGACACTGAGATGAAGATGGTAAAGGGGGAAAAAGAAGTGCAAGAAAATATATATCAGTCTCAGAGATTGATGTGAAAGCCCTTGAAGAGTAAGAAACTAACAAAGGGGGAAGAGTTAGCAGGCTGAAAATCTGTCCCAAATCACCTGATGACCCATACCTGTTTGATCGGTCCTGGATCTAGTAACCCTCACTAAGACCACATTATCATCTAAGGACACATCTCTATTTTAAGAACCTGAGGAACTTTCTAATACAGAAAGGTCCCACTTTCAGCCAAGTGAGCACAGTAGGCCAAAGTTTATATGTATGATAATTACTGGAGGTTACACAGGCTAGTTTTCAATAAAGGTTTCCCAGTCAGGGACTATGAATCAGAAGCCACACTACCCTTGAGCATAATCCAGTCTTTCAATAATGTGACCACAATTCTATGTTTCATTACATTCAGAAGGCCAGAAAGAAACTCTCACCAATAGGCTAAAGTACAGCTAAGTGTAGAATAATAGCTGTGTGGACTTCTCTCTTAAATGAGCGAGATGTTAAAAATGCCCTATAAGGCTTGTCATCCATAGTCTGTCTTCCTTTTGGAGGCTCAGGCAAAATCATCTAGAGGACTAAATAACCATCCCTATGTTTTATTGGTATTAGCAGCCCATGAATTCCACAACAGGAAGTGTGATATTCTTCTCCAATCATCCACAGGTCATCTGGTATCTGAGCTGGTAAGGATGTCACATCTATAGCCAGATATCAAAACTTATAGACCTGCAGGTAAGAAGGACTGTCAGCAAGCACATTGCAAGCCTCCAGAATATATTTAGAAGAAAAATACAAGTTAGTGCATAAGCTGTGGAAGAACAATGATCTTAAAAGGAACCATAACAACTTGGATGAGTTTCTAATCAAAAAAATGTGCTACTTCCTTGCTGTTGGACTTAAGTATTACTTTCTTGTTTCATAATTTGTCTTGCCAAACTACTACTGCTACCCAAATGGGAGTGGAAAACTGATGCATTTTTTTTTCTCTGGGAAGACTTAGTGGGGGCCATGGTGCAGAAAACCATCACCTTTTAAAGTACATTGCTATCCAGTGCCCCTTTTTGCATGTGTGAACAACTACAGCATATCAGTTGTAACCCAATCATCCTGCCAAAAAGACTGTCCACTGAAGTCAGACAAGAAACTGTATCACAAACAAACATCTGATTTCCCTTCAACAACTCTAGCTTTGTGACATTTCTGGAATCCTCCATGTGACAAACTAGATAGTGCTCTAGTGAATGTCTTCCCTGGGGTCAGTCCTCTGCTAGTAGTGAGGAGGCCAAACATTTCCACAGCCTTATTCACTCAAACTTTCCTTGGCTGACAAAAAGACCTGATTGATGAAATTAAGCAATCCAAATTAGTTTGTGGTACTTCAAGACCCAAACTTTGACTTAATAGGAACTTAAATTTTATCTTGATCAAGTAACTCCTCTAGTTGATGGCACATTTCCTGGAATGTTGTCTGATATTCCTCATCTGTTGTTTCCCTTCCCAACAATTGAAATCTCATTGAGGTAGAAAACTGCCCACTCACTGTCTAGGGGCTCCCTGTTGAGAATTCCACTGCAGTACTATGCTAAACTTATTTAAGGTGGAAGAAAACTCTGCACAGCTTATAGACATGGCCATGTCAAAATAATAGTTGCCCTCAAAGTACATATCCAGCAAGTGCTAATCCAGTACACAAATAGGAAGCAGCCAAAAGACAGACCCCACATGCAGCTTTGCCAACCAAAGATCTTTAAACTGCTGAATAATGAGGAATGCTGTATTTTAATATCCTACTGGATGATAGTATAATTCACTAATGACCCATATGGCAGTGAATGATGGTGAAGCAACTGAAAATTGTCCTCCATCTTTTTTGGCTCCAAACATATCAGAGCAACTCTAAGTGAATCAAATGGGGAGCTGCACTAAAAAATTAAAAGCACTACACCCTCACAAACTCCCCTTGAGTACTTTGTTCCCCATTGGCCCTTTTTTTCAATTATAAAGGAATTCCCAATACTATTCTAGCATGTCCAAAGGTCAGTTGTCAATCTCCTCTCAGGTCCAGCTGGTGAATCTGGGAATCTTGAGGCAATGTTACAACTGCCTCATGTACACAGACAAACCTCTCCTCCTCCTAACAAATTCCAAAACATGTGAGTCCTGCAACCATGTAGCCAAACTGGAGGCTAAGCTCTCTCAACTCAGTACTGGTGTAACCAGTCAGGAGGAGAAGGAAACCACACTCACTACAATTCCAGTCTCACATAGACCTACCACGACAGCAAACCAAACACATAAACACACAAAAAAGTACTCGGAGGCTCTAAATAAAAATCTGCCTAAGCAGCAGAGACCTCCAAAGCAGACACCCAAGCAACCGCTACCCCAAAAGAAAACGCATGCAACACACAGCTCACAAAGCCAGTGTGCCGAACAGTCACAGCCCTTAAGGCTAAACAACACACCTGATACACTTGTAATAGGTGACTCTATCATCAGGCACACTGACGTCCCGCTCACCAGGCTGAACAAGGAGAAGGTCATGGTGAGCTGCCTGTCGGGCGCTAGGATCTGCCACATAACACAAGCACTCAGGTCACTCCAAGGCAAGTACAAATATGACTCAGTCATTGTCCATGCTGGTGTGAATGACCTGAGACTTACCTCCCTGGACTACATGAAAAGAGACATAGAGGAGCTCTCTGAGCATGTAGCCCAGGCCGGTATGACCCTGACCTTGAGTAGCATCTTACCCTCACCAAGAATGATGCCACAATATGAAGACAAGATGATCAATTTCATCAATTGGCTTAAGTATTGGTGTCATTCAAAGGGGATCCAGTGCCTGTCTGCCTGGGATGACATGCTCGACAAGCCACAATGCTTCGCTAGAGACGGCTTGCACCTGTCACCCTTGGGCTTTCGGATATTGGCAAAGGCTCTTGCCACCCCCATAGTGCCTTTTTTAGGCAAGGCTCAAAAGACAAACCCACCTCCATAGGTATCAAAAGGGATAAGAAACTAAGAGCAATGCTACTCAACACCAGAAGTCTAAACCTCAAGATGCACGCACTCAAAACTCTC